>NW_018408777.1:76891-81871 GCF_002113885.1 Mizuhopecten yessoensis | reverse complement strand
AAGTTAAAAATGGTAATTTCATGATTGAAAAACAAAAAAAGATTTCCTTATCACGTGAGAGGATGAGCATTTCCTGGAAAAGTTTATAATCTTTAGGAGCTGTTCTTTTATAGAATATTGCACATTCAAAAATACTATTCATTCATCATCCTGTACCTTTGCCACATCTTGAAAATTAAACTTAAAATGTAGTCAGAAATTTAACATTGCTTCTCGTATTTTGTTCTAATTGTTGAACAGACACTCCTTACCTTCCCTGACACTGGACCTGGATAGTAAACCAAAAACACTTGTATCCATTATGAAGGATACACCCAGACTGGGCTATTGAGAATCTTACCTGGTTCTGATTAGTACTCACTCACAGGTACATGCAAATTATCTGCAGTGTAGGGTAGGTAAAAAGATTGTCCAGGTGAACATTTTTTACTCAACTTTTCTGTTTTGTTCGAGTTGGGAAGCATGCAGTAAGCCAGTTATTGCATGATTTCTCGTCACTCGGGACTTATTACACCCTCGCTTCGCTCGGGTGGAATAAATCCCTTGTTACTCGAAAACCATGCAATAACCTTTACAAACGAAGAAAATGCCAACGAACTAGATCGTGAACCACTTTGTTATTTGTATTTAGCTATAAGTAAACAGTGTTATTGTTCGTAACTCATGCGAATCATTTCAGCCTAAAGCTATCCTCGGACACAGAAGCACAGTGTCATACCTTTTCGATCCATTTGTTTACGGAAAAGGTTCAAGTGAGATAGGTACTACTATAGGTGTTTTCGATTTGACCCATACACACACACGTTCATAATAACACATGTTGTGGTATATGTGTGTACGTTATGTGTCTAACTACACACACTAGCTGTTTGCCCTGGACCTCTCCACGACTACACAACATGGAAACGCGCTGCTGTCGATCGTACCAATGGTCGAAAGCATCTATTCTAGTCAGCAGTTTTGGTCTCCACTTTGTAACTTTAGGGATGGTTCAGTCCTTTGGTGTCATGTACAGTGAGTTACGAGATCAATTCGGTTCTGGTGCTGCAGAAACAAGCTGGATTGCCTCCCTTAGTTCCGGACTGCTTCTTTCGTTTGGTAAGTTGATACCACTTACAAGTATTAAAGTATACTGGTAGCCCAGATATGATATAAATAGGTCCAGTCGGGACATGTGTACTAGCTGTGTTTTTGTGTATATCGCAAAGCCGGAATTATCGCCTATGCGTACTCTATTTTTGTACTCATTAGCATGGCCAATTTAACGTGCACTGATTGTGATATGAAAACGTCACTATATTACTGTCTACTGAAAATAATTTGTTTTACTAATATGCGCTAATTTCAACCTAAACTATTGTCTTTAAATGATAGTGCCTTTAAATGATTACTAATAAGATGATAATCAAATATGGAATGAAGTGTGAATGTGGCACATTGCACCTCTGTAATTTTCATTCAGCTTTTTTAGTTTCGTATATTGTGTTCCGAAATGGAAGAAAACAAGAGTTTCCGAATGCGTTATGGTTTTTACATGAAGAATTGAAGGGTGGTTACTTTGTCCGATTTACCTGCTGCAGTTCATCTATTACGCTTTAAATGAGGAAAATACGGAGTCAAACAGGTAAAAGTCTTAATGATTATGTATATTGAAGTGAAAGCATTTGGTAATTGAGAATATTCTCTTATTTTGTTGCATTTATTAGAAAACGAAAGTAGAACACTTTGCTTGTAATTATCTGTAATACACTTACATTAAGTATCACAGACAGATATTTCACCTGTATTTACTATTACAGACATGTACCATAATAACATTAGCACTGTAGTGCTATTCTTGCAACAAAACATGATCATTGTTAAATTTGATATATATGCTTTATCGCAAGAATAGCGTTACAGCTAATGTTATTATGTTACATATGTATATTCGACGTTAAATAAAGCTTCTTGACCTGACTCTTGACAGGTATTACACTTGTATTTAGTATCACAGACAGGTATCACATCTGTATTTAGTATCACAGACAGGTATTACACTCGTGTTTAGTATCATAGACATGTATCACATCTGAATTCACTATCACAGACAGGTATAAAACTTGCATTTACTATCACAGACAGGTATTACACTTGTATTTACTATTACAGACAGGTTACACATGCGAGTACATTGTACTTTAACACACATCTACAGTACTAGTAGGCAAGTTTACTTCGCTGTACTAAAATACACCTTTCAATAAAACATGCTAATAGCAGTAACAAGAACGAATGGTTTATACACTGTAAACTACTGGTTTTACATTTCTGTCTGTTTTTATTCTGTATACTATTTGAATCATTTTAAGGATAAAGTCCTGTACATGGTCTGGCAAGGTATATATGAGATATAAATCAATGGGTCTTGAGACGAGTTATTAAATGCTTCTTCACATTTAGCTTGTCTCAAAGCCAAATGAAGTTAAATTTACCCTATCAATTCAACATAACAGAACTTGTTTTAATTTATAATTAGTATAATTTTCATGATTTTTTTTTTATTATTTCTAAAATATCAGTCTTTTGTAAGTGTCTGACTCATTGTGTGGCATTGTTAAGTAAGATAAATATCTGTTATGCATAAATTACAATTTTAGAATAATACAAAATGTAAACACATATATTTCAAACTGAAACTTTTGAAGAAAAGAAAAAAAGAATCTGAAAGCTATAAGAAGGTATGCATCTGCACAAATGTTCTATCTTACTCATACATGTATGCAAACTGTAAAGTTTATAGAAAAATAAACCACAGACCCTTAAGTAGATATATATGTAGTAGAACGAGGAATAGTGATAAAGTTATTGCTGTCGCTGGGGCTCGAACCCACGACCTTTGGCTCTCTGGTCCAATGCTCTTCCGCTGACCTAAAAGGAAATTCCTTACAGCTGACACTTGTAAGGCAACTTTATCAATACACATCTTTTACATTTATATTTATGTTTAGTCCAACTTCAGAATAATGTAAATATTACTCTGTATTACTCTTTAAGTGTACGTATATATACACTGTATAGTGTATACATTGCACATATTACCTCTCATAATAAACTCTGCAGACAACTACTCTTTACATACTTGAATATGTGTTCTACATATATACATATACTCTTATCTGTATATCAACTTTTTACAAGAGGACTGATCATGAATAGTTAATATTATTTTTTTTATTTCAATTTAAAACCTGTGGAATACATATACTCTTGATATGAAGTGTATGGGTTCCCTAAAAGAAGTTTTGAAATATTTGACCCCAGTGACCTCAAATATAACTGAAGGTAATTTTTGTAAGCAAACTTTTTCAAGCTCCATCCAAGTGAGCTTAAACAGCCAAATATCATGGTTTTAGGACTTTCATTTCTTCAGAGGTTATTTGATTTTTTGTTTTACCTATTTGACATCTGTCACCTTGACAGTAAGTCAAGTTCACTCTTGTATTTCAACCAAATGTACTATGAAGTATGCATCCTTAGATTTAGATGTTATGCAAGAGGCCAAGAGGGCCTGTATCAATCACTTTTGTATGTAGCGAAATATCCTCATTAAAAAATATGTTGAAGTTGAGACACCAGGCATAAACTCGCATTGTACCTTCAGAGGTGTAGCTCCAACTTGCTACTGAGAAGCAATGCTAAAAAAAGCTTTAATAGAACTATTGATGAAAGTATTTTGCAATGATTGCATTTAAAAAATGAAGGTTGGTGATACATGCCTTCTGGATGACTTGTTTTCATTTGACAGTATATATTATATATCCTATATATCTTGACAAGAGAAGAAATAATGTTATTACTAAGATATTAAGTAATATGAGGTGTAAAGAAAGAGATAAGAGAACATATATAAAAATGTACTTAGTATGTACTGTACTTGTGTTAACATGTCCGGGATCGATATACATGTGTAATACCTGTCTGTGATTATATGTACAGGTGTAATACCTGTCTGTGATAGTGTGTGCATGTGTAATACCTGTCTGTGATAGATTGCACATGTGTAATACTTGTCTGCGATAGTGTGTACATGTATAATACATATGTGATAGTGTGTACATGTGTAATACCTGTCTGTGATAGTGTGTACATGTGTAATACATGTCTGTGATAGTATTAATAGTAAATGCAAGTGTTATACCTGCCTGTAATAGTATACACATATGTAATACATGACTTTGACAGTATAATACACATGTGTTATATGTGAAATGTATGTTTACTCATTATAGATTTGGAATGTTATATGCTATATGATCATCAAACTTTGATGGAGATGCATCTTAATTGATGGTCACTGTTGTAGAGTTGATGTTATTGTGTTGAGAGAATGCCTTAATACAACTTTCAAGTTCTATGTACAATTTGACATACATGTATTCACCATCAGTTTCATTTGGATTGAAATTTACCTATATCTAGCATAGGTATCATAATAGTTGTATGTTTTTTACTCCTTGAAATCTAATCAAGTGTATTCCTATCTAAGCTTTAACAGTGACATTTCAAAACTTTCATTTGATACAGATGTATAGCCATTATAGTTATTAGTATATGATTTAGGAGAATATTACAATTTATTTATTTAACTGCATGTACATATACTAGAGTTGAATATGTATATGATTGTTCTGTCAGCTGTATATGAAACCAGATTTGTAGTTATTAAAATTCTGTAGCTGTGAGGGCACTGCCAACATTAGAATGATCTTTATAATTATGCATTGATCTACAGACTTCATACAATTTATTTCCAATATGTATCAAATCTTGTATTTTGCAGGCTGGTGAATTTACAACACAGGAAAGTCACCAATGTGCATAGATGCTGTCTAAAGTGATTATGATGTCATTATTTGATGATTACTTCAATATTCACTCTTTCATTGTAAATGTAGCAACCAATAAATTATGTGACATTAATTAGAAGTCTGTTGTTTC
>NW_018408777.1:73198-74043 GCF_002113885.1 Mizuhopecten yessoensis | reverse complement strand
CTTCAGCAATATAATTATCACGCATTATTCAAATTAGAATCTATTTTCATTTTGCTATAATGTTCATCAAATCATTTGGATCAGTTCTCTGATATTCTGAACCTAACACATATTACATTGGGTCCTTTTCTACATGTAAAGACATTATTGAAAAAAATGAACACATTTCCTGCTCTAAACTATATATGGTGGGAATGCAAAACATGCATAATTTCTGCACAACTGCATGGTATAATGCAATTCCTGTAGGAACTCTTATCTAAATCGGAGATTTATAACGATATAAATCTCTGTTTTAGATAGACTAAGAGTTCCTACAGGAATTAGGTATAATGTAGATCTAAAGGATACATGCAGTGCAGTTTCCATACTTGCTGACAATCCCAATTTTAACATTGTTCAACAAGTGAACTTGTTAACTATTTTCAAATTCTGAGATCTGATTATTTCATTTGAGAACTCAACATATTTCAGTGCTAGAAGTCTGGATCCAATGCACTGTTATCTTTATTTTCTATATCATAATTAAGTTACATCCAAGACATCTATAATGTTAAGTATTATTTATTAAAGGTGCATGGTCGATGTTGGGATTTTAAATAAACATAATTTAGTGTGTGTTGGCAGACGAGGCTAGTACCTGAGGGCACACTGATTCATGCCGGCTCACATGTGCATACTCAAACTCCAGTGCGCCTCCTGTTACTGCAGAAGTAGATTAATAACACGACATTGCAAAAATAGAGATCAATGTACTTGCCAATACCATGTATGCACGTCGCTGATACTATAAAACCCTAGACAATTAGTGAAAAAATAATAAAATACATCAGAAAACCAAGACT
>NW_018408777.1:71122-72142 GCF_002113885.1 Mizuhopecten yessoensis | reverse complement strand
ATATTATTTAAAGCATTTTTCTAAATTTTAGAAAGTAATATTGTTGTTTTATAATCATGGCTATATTCAATCTTGAACTTGCTGCTCAGACATGGAGTACTTACAAGCACCTTAACACAGGCAAGTTTCTTGTCAGCATTAATTCTGGACTCATCAATTTTGCGGCAAACAAGTGACAAACATATCTCTACATACAAAAATGTACTCTGGGTTTCTTGACATATTTGAACGATATGATTCGGTCATGGCAGCTAGGGGGTTTATATTCGAGAAGAGTTGGGCAGAACTGTTTATTCCTCCAGGGTGTAGGAGAGCTTCTCAAATGTCAAGAGCTGAAGTGAATCTTACAAAGGCCATTGCAAATCAGAGAATTTACATTGAACATGCAATCAGATGAATAAAAACCTTCAGGATTCTCAAATTTGAGGTACCTCTTACTCATGTGCACCACTTGGATGATATTGTAAAAGTGGTTGCTGGAATTTATACTATGCATCCATCTTTACCGAAGTATAAGTAAATAGTAATTTTATCAGCAGCACCAGAATCTGTTCCTCAATATATCCCACTATTGCTTTTTCATGATCATCCAAACTTTCAATGTTTACAAATTAATGTTGTGTTTATATCAGTCGCTAGTTCACCTGCCCTAGCATTGTGTTGTCAAATATAATCCAGTTTTGATATTTGTGAGTCAAACTTTTACTCTTAAGATCCACAAAGCTTCAACTCTTCTTTAACTAAAGTACCAGGTATTTTTAGACCTGTAAT
Organism: Mizuhopecten yessoensis; assembly: GCF_002113885.1. Classification (NCBI taxonomy): domain Eukaryota; kingdom Metazoa; phylum Mollusca; class Bivalvia; order Pectinida; family Pectinidae; genus Mizuhopecten; species Mizuhopecten yessoensis. The sequence continues at coordinate 71,371 of NW_018408777.1, read as the reverse complement.
AATATATTGACATGTGTATCTCTGTATCACAATATTTTGTTTAGAGAACATGTATCCAGTGATACATATGTGTATTTATATTTAATCATTTGTAATTAAAAGTGAAAAGTTTGGAACATGAAGTTAGTGACATTCTCAGGGTCTATATGCACACTGACACTGCTAGGATCAAATTACAGTGTACTGCAAATATTCCTAAGGATCCCCAATAATTAAATATAGTGTGAAACACTTATCAGACATACAACT
>NW_018408777.1:70956-71067 GCF_002113885.1 Mizuhopecten yessoensis | reverse complement strand
AGTAGAAATATGACCAGCACGGAGACCTGGCTCTCCGGATGATTGATCAGGCAAATGGGAACTGGACAGGTCTTTATTAATATTCCAGCCCAAAACAAGGGAAAATTTACT
>NW_018408777.1:69944-70073 GCF_002113885.1 Mizuhopecten yessoensis | reverse complement strand
ATTTTCCTTACAACAGCAAACCCACACTGTATGTGAGTCGCCTTTCACTTTCTGTGACAACACGTTGTACATTTGGCTGACAAAAAACAGCCGATGCAGTTGATGTGGAATGGTAGTAAACTTCCTGAG
>NW_018408777.1:64900-65191 GCF_002113885.1 Mizuhopecten yessoensis | reverse complement strand
GGTGTTCTCGTATTTAAGACTTAAATTGTAAAAACCATTGATAACAGACCAAAATTTATAAATAAAATTTTAAAAAATGCAGAAAATTGTTATTTTTAGCCTTAAAATTGACCCTCACAGAAAGGATTTTTTCTCCTAAAACATGTCTTAAATTAAACATCTCTTTCATGCTAACCAAAGTACTTGGTCAGCATACGTTCAACATTATTTTTTTGCAAACTTCGCATGTGTTGGAGGTTTTGTTAGAGCAGTTTACAGACTGACCAAATTGAAATCTCGAACCAAATACAT
>NW_018408777.1:59685-61198 GCF_002113885.1 Mizuhopecten yessoensis | reverse complement strand
TGGTAGGCTTCATAATCATGATATCAAGTTGTGTTAATATCATGACTTGGAGACTAATCTTTTGATAACTTGTTTTCTTCAAACTTTTAGAAAATTAAAGAAAATCGGAAGTTGACTTAGTAGTGAAAGGTGAGATTTATAGCATGCTATACATAGCTAGCTAGCCACTCTTAAGGTGATGCAAATCTTATTTTAATGCAAGTTAATATATAACACTATATGGCATTCGACTGGCGTATATTGTTCCGCCCTACGCTACTTTTGTTAGTTCACCTGGTCCGAAGGTAAATTTTGTCCATTTCTTTTTCTTTGCCTTTATAGCAGCATTATACCAGACAAACTTTGCAAAAGGAAACGTCCTTGACCTTTATTCAAAGTCAAAGGGGTCAAATTTATTAAAACACTCAAACAATTTCTTCAATGTCATGTTGAATAGCTGTTTTACCCGTGTATAAACAGAGTTATTGCCCTCTACACTTCATTCCATCTGTGACACCCCTTCAGGTGTCGCCCCACTAGTAAAAAAATCACGTAAATCGGGAAGTTTCCATGTTATAAAATCATCCTAAGTTAGATTCTGATCATATGGAATGAAGTGTTAGAGGGGTGATAACTCTGTTATCGTTCCTCTGAACGAAATGTTAACACGGCTAAATGTAGCTAATTTGCCGCATATAACAGCGATTTGAGTATGAAAAAAACGGCTCCATAACTTTTGCTGAAACTTTCCAAGTTTGTAGAACTCGGCGCGATCTACCTCCTTGTGTATCTGTTATATCTGGGGAAATTCTAGTTATTGAGATATTTGGTGTCAAACACGCCAAAATCGGCATTTTGACCATTAGTAGCTGTATAATTCACCCTGGAGAATTAACACTTAAAGCTGACGAACTGAAACTCCAAACATAAGTAGTCCAAGTTATTCTGAAGAAAACGATATATTTAGTTTTTCGATATCTTTCAAAGAACGGCCCTAACAGGGTTTTGAAAATGGGGTGTATTTCTGGGGTTTCGTGGAATTTTCCAGAAGATCCGATTTCCCCGTAGTCAAGCGCCAATTTGGGTACCCCCTCTAGGCTAGAATTGAGATAAGAGCTTGTTGCGCATGCGTTAAATACGAAGAAATGTTCTAGCCGCTTATCCGGTTCAACTTGTAACGATGAGTTGGATGGAATTTTGACTTGTTGCCAGTAATTTCTACCATTTTACGATATTCTACGTTATGGCTATGATGACAATCATGCATGTAAGATATGACCAAGCGTTTAAAATCTCTAGCAAAATCCCGTAGGCCTCAATATACATGTTTGTTGACGTTGCGGAACAGTTTGCGTTTCTTCAATATTTACTTTCGATATTTTTTTGTTTCTACGTTTAATTAAATTTAGATTTCGGTGTGTGAAGCCTGTTCAGTGTTTGTGGTAATCTTTCTTATTTGTGATAATTTGTTTACGTCTAAAAATAGCCACGGTAATCCCCAGCATGAGGAGACATCACTGCACCAGAGACGTAT
>NW_018408777.1:50647-51029 GCF_002113885.1 Mizuhopecten yessoensis | reverse complement strand
TCTGTGATGTATTTACTCTCAACATAAAGTCTTGCGTTTATGGTCTTTAAGTGCTTTTGCCGAGCCTGAAAATACTTGCATGCATGTACATGTATAAAAAAAAAAATTATAAACTAGTACATCACCATTGCAATTGTATAATACAGAAGTGAAAATTGTGTAAAAAGGTGTTCTCGTATTTAAGACTTAAATTGTAAAAACCATTGATAACGGACCAAATTTTTTAAATAAAATTTAAAAAAAATGCAGAAAATTGTTATTTTTAGCCTTAAAATTGACCCTCACAGAAAGGATTTTTTCTCCTAAAACATGTCTTAAATTAAACATCTCTTTCATGCTAACCAAAATACTTGGTTAAAAATTCAGCATACGTTCAATATTA
>NW_018408777.1:47204-47680 GCF_002113885.1 Mizuhopecten yessoensis | reverse complement strand
GAATGCACATTTGCTTCCAGGATGGGCCTAGGGTCTGGCCCCACCTTTGGAGACTTAACCACTGGGTCATAACTTTGAAACAGTTAAGATCCCCACCCCAAAACTATATATACAATTGTTGGGCATAAAGAGACGAATGCAGTCATGATATTAGAATTGACCCCAGGGTCTGCCCCACCCTTGCAGACATAACCCCTGGGTCATAATTTTGAAACGGTTGAGATCCCCACCCCAAAACTATATATATAAATGCTGGGCAAAAAGAGCCAAATGCAGTCATGATATTAGAATTGATCCTGGGGTCTGGCCACAACCCTAGGGACCTAGTTTCTGAGTCACAGCCTGGAAACAGTTGAGATCCCCACCCCATAACCGTACATAAAATTGCTGGGCATAAAAAATCAAATACAGATATGTCTTTCACCAGGAGATATGCATACTAAACATCAAATTACTTATTAATTGATATATTTTTA
>NW_018408777.1:26796-46802 GCF_002113885.1 Mizuhopecten yessoensis | reverse complement strand
GGATCCCCGTCCCTCCGCCTAAAAATGTAATGAGGCATTTTTTTTCTTTCTACGGCATCGCTATTGCATAACCAAATAATTTCTGATCAATTGACATACCTTTCCTTGTTTCTTCAGATTTTTTGGGATATTTTTTAATATGAGATTTCAATTTATTTTTCGATTTTTTTTTCAATGGAACAAAATGAAACAAAAACATTTTATTTGATGCAACAATGGTTTATTAGAAATAAAAATAATAACAATGTCAATACATTGTATTGATGAACAAAACACAAAAAAACAGTAATTTTCTAACAATAATACCAAAACAAACAAAAATGCCCGTTAAATGAATCAATAAAATTCCGAGTGCCAATGCAACACGTCTAGGACAACGAAAAGAAAATGTAGGTGACAAAAATAATTATGTTGCGGACTTACTTATAAAACTAAACAAAAAAGAGAGACAACTCTTACATTTGTACCAATAATAATTCTAAATCCCAAAAAGTCAAACAATTTACAACATACAATATAGCACTTTTTATATACGAATATAATACAGTAGGCATTACCAACCATTAAAATTACTTCAAATGTAATAACCAATATAAAACAAAATTGCACAGTGTGTATGAATAACATGATAACAAACAAACAATGTACTTTACTGTGTCATAGCAAAAATGTCACAATGAACAACAATAAAAAAGTTTCACATACTTTACACAACAACAATGCATTTCTACATCATGTGCAAATAACATCCCATGTTGTGATATAAAAAATCACACTATATACAACAACAATAAACTATTTACATTCTGAACAAAACAATAATAAACTTTCACATTATGTACAGATAACAACATACCATATTGTGATATAAAAAATATCAAACTATATAGCAATAATAAACTGTGTCATTATATACAGATAACAACATATATTGTGGTTTAACAAATACCAGACTATACAACAATAATATTTTTACATTATGTACAAACAACAACATACAATATTGTGGTATAAAAATATCACATTGTAGAAATAATACTGTTGTATGTAATATAAAAAGATGAACTTGAAATACAGGCCTTTTGGGTATATACATGCACAGAATTAGATTAAATGTTATCTAAGTCAGTGATACATGTAATAACAAATATAGAATATAATCCTGACTATTGTGATGTATAAAATACTTCCCAGGTCAAAATGTCTCTCCTGTTGGGGTATTGCACAACCGTAGCCTAGTACCGCATTCCTTACAACCTTTCTGGTCCAGGTATTCAGATAACATTGCAAGTTCAACCGTTCTTTTTCCCTGCGACCATGTTAAAAATTTATCGACGTATTTGTAATCACTAGTACTGGAGGATCCTCATCGGACGTAGGTGTCGGCTCATCAGTAAAATTGTCGGACCATAATTTAACAGTGCCTATTCAAAGTTGATGTAAATAAAGTTAGAATAGACTTTGAAATCTTGAGTAGGAATGAAACAGACCTTTCCCATTGCCTGTTAATTATAAAGGTATATATATTTAACACTTTCAGATGTATGTATTGCCTTTACCACTTGCTGTTTACAAATAACTGAATAAATTGAGGATATATAAACTTAACTATCGTGTAATTCTTTGAAAGATTTTCTCTACATCACCCTTACGAATTCTTGTGTAACCCCTCCCCCTTGTATAATAACGTTGTGACAGGGAAAGAGTATGTCACCTTCTGCCTAAGGTCCAACTCTCCACCGCTATTGTCAAGGACATAGCTAAAGTTCCAACACTCAATTGCTGTTGCCAAGGTCACAGCTAAAGTTCAAACTCTCCACCGCTCTTGTCAAGGTCACAGCTTAAGTTGTGTTATAGCATGTGCAAAATGGGTATTCCTTATCATTATTTAACTCGACATTCATTAGACTTCCGACATTCTTAACCCCTTCCCTTACGATATCATTCAAAAGTGTTACAAATCAACACCATTGGTATGTTACTGCAATGGTATAACAACATAAAAACATAGCTAGTACAAATGCTCACTCTAAACATTGTTATGTTAGTATAGCTATTCGCCGTACTGTTAACACACTAGCTGCCGTACACTTGAAAATGTATGAACAACTATTCGCCGTACACAGACGAAGAAACATTTAAGTCAATTACATTGTAATGACTACATTTAGACATATGACCATTATATGTTTATACCGGTATCATTTACATATGCCAGTAACGTCCGTTTTATCATTGTATATGTCATACTTTAATAGTTTTCTCATATTCTTTCTTTTTAAATGTTTTTGTACCGGTACTTTGTAGTCATTTCTTACCAATATCTTCAGATCGCATGAAATAGTTTACAAATCATCTGCATCACATAAACCATTGCTTATTGTATAACTGTTGTGCTTCTTTATTTTTCTCTACGCTACTAGAAAATACCAGAAATATCGGAAAACATCATGTGGCTTGTCTGCGCCTAGCGTCCATGCCCGCTTCGGTACTAGCTATATCCGGTGTCAGTCCTACACAGTGATAATAAACAACAGAAATCCAATCCAAACTTCAGCTTATATTTGTTTTTAGTAACAGACACTAATTCTCAAATAGATAAACATTGACATAACATCTAAAATTTCAAAATGTCATGTATATGACATCACAGTCATCTGTGTCCACCCTGGTAATACAGATATGTAGCAATGATCATAAGAAACTGTCCACTGATCCCATTTTTATACGCCGGTCAAATTTGACGGGAGCATTATCGTCCGACCGGCATTGACCGTCTCCTCCTACATTTATGGACCGATCTCTTTGAAACTTGGTATACATTAATTTATATTCATGATATGAAGCTGTGTTTCCCCGAAAAGAATTTTGATTTGACAATTTTTGCAAAAGTTATTACCCTTTGTTTATTTCAGTATTTGATTTTTATCCGGCGATCTCCTACATTTTTTGAACGATTTCTTTGAAACTTGGAAATCGTTATATAGTCATGATATATAGTTATGTTTCTTTGAACAAAAATTTGATTCGACTATTTTTGCAGAATTTATTGCCCTTTGTTTATTTCTAGTACTTGAATCTTGTCCGGAGATCTTCAGTTTTCTATCAATTTCTTCGAAACTTGGTAGGCTTCATAATTATGATATCAAGTTGTGTTAATATAATGAGTTGGAGACTAAGCTTTTGATTAAGTAAAGAAAATCGAACATTGACTTTGTAGTGAAAGGTGAGAGTTATAGCATGCTATATATAGCTAGCTAGCCACTCTTAAGGTGATGCAAATCTTATTTTAATGCAAGTTAATATATAACACTATATGGCATTCGACGGGCGTATATTGTTCCGCCCTACGCTACTCTTGTTAGTTCACCTGGTCCGAAGGTAAATTTTGTCCATTTCTTTTTCTTTGCCTTTACAGCAGCATTATACCAGACAAATTTTGCAAAAGGAAATGCCCTTGACCCTTATTCAAGGTCAAATGGGTCAAATTTGTTAAAACACTCAAACAATTTCTTCAATATCATGTTTAATAGATGTTTTACCCGTGTTTAAACAGAGTTATTGCCCCCTACACTTCATTCCATCTGTGACACCCCTTCATGTGTCGCTCCACTAGTAAATTCCATCTGCTAAACAGCTAGTACTGAATGTGGTGTGGACCTTAACAAAACTGTTCTATTTGTTTGCGTTGTATCTGTTATTCTGGTAATTAACCAAGATAAACATTTTGCATAAAATACAAATCCTATGTTACATCACGTTGACACCATGCGCTTATTATACTATTACTATACAAAAATAGAGAGTAGGTTTTTCTAATGCGTTTTTTATATTGATTTTGCTTTTTGTTTTTCTGTCTTATGAGACAGGAATTTCATCTAAACCTTCTTTTAAATCAAACGATTGCATGGACAGTTATGGCAAACAAGTTATGCAGATGTTTTGATAAAATCCATTGTCGACCAATTGAGTATACATTTGATTAAGTGACACTTCTTTGTCTGAACAGGCCAGGATTTGTTAAATAAATGTCAAATACTATTTCTAGGAGTTATGCTGAAGCAATATTGGCACTTCCCAGTTGAATTATATATGATGACTTGTTTAGTTTAAAACGAGTTATAAGATTATAAACAGCCGCATTAATCAAATGCAAATAACAGCTGTGACACAAAAAAGACATCCGCCCCGTTCAAAGCTAAAAGGATGAATTATTGGCATTAACTAATAGGAAGAGACTCGTTGTAAATATAACATACACATTTAGCATAACTTAATTTTACTAAATTTAATTCAATTTAAACACATGTATGTTTTCCTGGTTCTGCTCCTATGATATAGCTGAATACACGAATGATATATATATCTTGTAGGAATTTGAATGTCTGTTTATTTTTTTCATTGTAAACGTTAGTGGATGCTCAATATGCGACATATGGACTTTGTATGGTCTTTTTCTTTTTGGGAGATAAAGCTAAATCTACCATATATATATATATGTTGAATATTTTCATAATATATACAAAAAAAGTGTAACTATAACTAAGTTAAATAAAACGTTTTTGCAAAAACTTGTCCATTACTAGTCCTTTATTAAACGGGTAACTATCTTTACCCATTACTATTACATAATCTCATTTGGAGGAGTTACTTACCCTTTGTGCATCTACAATGTAAATGTCTTTAATATATGTAAACAATGTGTTCACCACTGATGTAGCTGTAAGGAGAGGACTTATATAGACAATGCATGATGTCTAATCATGTTGACTTCTTTTGTCAATGAAATATGTTGAAATTGATCATTCACATTTTTGTTAAACACCTACATGTCTGTCATAGTGTTGTGTGGATATGGTGTTTTACATCCAGTCTCCCTGTGGTATGAAAACACATTTTGTGCATCATGTTTTTCCTGGAGGTAAAAGCTGGTGTAAAACATTATTAAAAACTGTACCGAAATAAAGCAATAAAGATGATCAGTTTTCCGTGCCATTGTTGCTGTCTGTTTCAGCTACTCGGAACTCATATATGGTCGCTTTTGCTTATTTTCCTAGAGAGCCACCGAATAAAGAAATATGAGGAGATAGCTTCTGTGACATTTATATGTTCCGTAGAAAACACAAACAAGATTTTTTGGTGAAAAAATATTATAAGAAACCTCTTGATCTGCAAATGTTGTAAACAATATCCCGCCGATGCTGCTTGTTATTAATGAAATATGAAACTACCGTCAAACTACTCGGTTGGATTAACGACTTCCTAACCAATTGTGCAATATTCGACACCACTTTTTATACTGGATGTAAATGACATGCCAGAAACGACTGGGTTTTTTTTTGTCATAGGGTTCACAATTACATGTCAGAAAATCATCATAGGAAGACAGGGAAATGCACAACAAAACAGCAATAAAACTTGTGAGTGGACGCACGAGATGACCGTGAAATTGAATACAAGTTTCAAGTTTTTTTTATTTACCAAATGCAATACAGGATATAGGTTATACAGTTACATCACACATGGTTCATAATAAAGGACAATATACAAGATGGCGGAGGATAATTCATGGTTCACATTTAACATATAGATTTTTACTGACCCACAAGGGCTTTTCTTTTGGCAGTTGCATGCAATAAATATTTACCAAGTTTACTTAAAGTTTTGACATTTTTACATGAAAATAATTCAATTAATTTATAGAAACTAGGATGTCGATAATAATATTGTTTTAAATATGTATTTCTTAGATCAGAATAAACTGGACAAAGTAGTATAAAATGCATCTCATCTTCTACCTCATTTTTGTTACAGACAGTACATATTCTTTGGCCTCTTGGGACGGCATTGTAACGTCTTGACTCAATATTAAGACAGTGTGCTTGCATGCGATATTTACTCAATGATTTTTGATACTAGAAGTTAAGGTCTTTGTTAGGTAAAATTGAATTTGAAAATTATCAACAAGATGTTTATATAAGTAGCATTTTGAAGATTTATCAAAATGCACTACGTAATTCTTGAATGAATATATCATGCAAGCGTTGATAATACAATTCCAAAAACTGCCTTTCATTTTGTACATTTTGAGCAATCCAAATATGGTTAAAACCAATTCTACATAAATCATTTTCAACTTGATAAATCCAGTTTTATTTACAATTTGACTTTCTGATATGTAATTCAAATAAAGCATCATAACATGATTTTAAAACACAATTGTTAGTTTTTATCAATTTTAACCAATATTTTATGATTGCAATTTTACGCTGTACATGTAATGAATATCTGCCCGTTTCAAAATACACCATAGAACTATTAACGGTTTTCTTTACATTCAATACTACTTTCAGAAAAAGAAGGTGAACATTTTCAATTTTTGGTGCTGGATAATGACCCCACACCTCACAACCCTAATTAAGTATACATGTTACATAAGTGTCAAATAGTGATATCTTAGTTTCAGTATTTAGCATATAATCTTTTATTCTATTCTTCAAAAGATAATAAGCTTTCCTTCCTTGAGATGCTTAAGTATTCTGAGCCACTGTAAACCTTCCGTTATAATTAAAGACTAATCCTAAATAACAAAACTGATCTACGACCTCTATGGTCCTTTCATTAAATTTTCATTTTTCATTAGATAATATCCGTTTGCTTTTTCTAAAAATAACTATTTTGGTTTTTTCACTGTTAAGCGTTAAGCTCCATTTTTCAGTATAATCTGGTAAACAATCTAACATATTTTGAAGATCGTTAATATCTTCTGAAAATAAAACTGTGTCATCAGCATACATTATAAGAAATAGATTTAATAGTTGTAATTGATAACTCTGGCAATTAGAATTAATAAGAACGCTTTCCATATCATTAACAAATAAAGAAAACAACATGGGCGATAAAGCCTCCCCTTGTAAAAGTCCTACATGTATATCGAACATAGCAGAAAATTTCCCGCTTAATTTTGTACAAGCTTTTACATTTTCATAAATTGACTTAATTACATTCAGCAATCTACCCCTAATTCCACTTCTCCATATTTTAAGTTTGTCATAAATAACACAACCAAAAGCTTTACTATAATCAACACATGCACAATAAAGCCTTTTATTTTGTTATAAAGTATTTTTAATTAAACTATGTAATGCAAATATTGCATCACGTGTACCAAGACCAGGCTTAAACCCAAATTGGGCACCTGTTACCACACACTCCGGTTCGCTCCATTTAGCAATCTTTTATTTAATAGACTAGTAAATAATTTAGCTACATGACTAATAAGGGTAATTCTCCTATAATTATTAACATTGTTTTTATCTCCCTTTTTATACAAAGGAATAATTACACCCCGTCCCCAAGCTTGAGGGAAATATTCTACTTTCAACATATTATTAAACAACTTAAGCAGAACTGGTGCAAAAATATCTTTATATTGAATCAAATATTCATTATCATATCTATACCTGCTGATTTATCTTTAGACAGACTCTTAATTACAACAAGTATTTCATCAAGCCTAAAATCCAGATCTAGTTCAGGAAACACACAATCGGTATTTTTACCATTCAAGCTATTATCATGATCCGAAGAGTATGGTTCCCCAGCGAGATCTTTAAAATTTTGAAAAAAATCATTTAATAATAAATCACCAGTGCCACATACCTTCTGTTTAGAAAAAAAATCGATAAAATACTTACGGATTATTACGTTTTAACACGTCCTTCGTATTTCCTTCCGTTCGTAAATAGGCGCGCTTTAACTTCGCCTCACAAACTTTATAGCGTTTTTTAGCCTCAGAGAGACTTGCCCTGTTTACCAATGATCGGTCTCTATCAAAAATGGATAAAGCAATTCTATAATTGTTATATAATCTGTTTCAGTTAATATCGAACCATGGTTTATCTGGTTCTTTCTTAGTGACATTTACATAATGACAGGTACATGAACAATTCAATACTTTTCGCTTACGTAAGCAAAACTTGTCAAACAAAGTACGTGTTCATTTTACAAAATGTTCCAAACACGCATCAATACTTTCTTTTGTGTTAAATAGCTGATCGATAGAGCTCTCAATCAAAATTCTATTGTCAAAAATATATCTTGTCTTTTGCTTCATCAGACCACACTACGTTCGACACAGTAGAATCATATTCTCGTCAGAACAACATTTACAACCTCTGTTTTCTGTCTTGTGACAGTTTAATGAAACAAATATTGGAGCATGATCAGAAAATTTGTTAAAATAACTTACTTCAAAATGTTTATCATTACACATCGACAACCTATCGGTAATCACATAATCGATCACACTGGTACCGTTTGTATTACAAAATGTTATTTTACCCTCATTGTCTCCTGTAGTCCGACCATTGACAATTTTTAAACCAGTCCATTTACATAATCGTATGAGATTACGCCCAAAAGTATTCAGTCGATCATCCTCAGATTTTCGCTTGGAAATAGGCAGTTCCTCATGATAAAAAATAAAACCGTCAATTTGACGATGTAAGCGATCATGTAAAGCATCAAAAGTTATAAAATCTGGTTCGACCCCTGTCCGACTATTCAGATCATCAATTACAAATGCATGACCTTTACTACGATAACGACCTATACCGTTCTCCAATACCTGAAATATGTCCTCATCGTAAGCACCGTAAAACACTGATCTCTCAGGGGGTATATATGTTAAAGCCATATAAACATTTCTATTATCTGGAAAAAGTTTACCGTCAATTCTAATCCACATAATACTATCCAATTCCACAGTTTCCATAGATATAAATTGACGTAGCCATGTTTTATATAAGCATACAAAACCTCCACCCTTACACTTGGATCTAATAACTGGTGGAAAATATTCGAAACTATCTTCCAACCAAGGGACCCCTATACGACCTTTTTCACATGGGTTTCCTGTTGAGAGACTGACACCTGTGATGCTGCAATAAGGGGATGCTGAGGCGGAATGACGTCAATATGTTCATTAAGTCTTTGAGCAGTTCCCGGTCCAGTTCCTCTGTCTTCGGTATCAGGAGGCGCACGTTGCCCCCACGCTCCCATCCAACTACCACTAGGGGATGCTAAAGGCTGATATCTATTAGATGTCGTGATATCAGCAGATTCACCGAATGCAGATACTGGCGTTGAAAGTTGATGCAAGCGTTTTGCAGGCCTACCGCCACGATGAGTCGTTATAGTATCACCAACCGGTTGGTTACCTTTGTTAACCGATGTGTCGACCCCAGGTCCAGTATAAAGAACGCCATCTACATACATTCTATCCCTCACAAATTTTACTTTGTGCCGCTCTCTCCCCATACGTTTCGCTACTGGATACAGAAAAGTGCAGGCAATTTTAGAAATGGGGAAAAGTGCCAAAACAAGAAATTAAAGAATGTCTACAGATGACAAAATAACTACAATCAAAAGGAATTATCATCAACGCTAACATTTCTTTTGAGTCAAATAAGGCTGAAGCTTCATATTTCAAATATTTGCATTACTGGATCTAAAATACATTCTATCCCTCACAAATTTTACTTTGTGCCGCTCTCTCCTCATACGTTTCGCTACTGGATACAGCTTTTTGCTGACCTCTTCAACCGCCGCAGGAAACTGTTCATTTATGCTGTACCGAGTTCCCTGTAACCTGTGTGTCAATGATAATACCAGTTGGTGTTGGCGTTGATATATAAACCGCGCTACAATAGGACGGGGGCTTCCTTTTTTCCTCTTACCGAATCTGTGGACGTTTCCAAATTCAATGTCCTCAATTTCAAGTTCATGATAGAGAAAAGACTTCACTAAACTCTCAGTGTCTTCATAAAGATCTATTCTTTATGAACAAGATGAACATACATAACATGCCTCAAACAACTAATACAATCACTAAAAACATATTTTTTCAAACTTACTCTGTTTTACTCTAGGTTTTTGATAGCCCCGCCTTCCAATGCCACGTGACTAAAATATCGCCGGCTTACGTCATAACGTTGGGAAATACATTCGGTAACGCGAGATCTCGTCAAGTCATGTGACATTTCTCATGGCCTAATTTCCATAAAAAACCTGGGTTGGTAAAGAAAACGTTGGAAAATGCTTTTCGTAATGGTCTTTGAAACATCTTATTGATACCACCTAGTGCATAAAGAATAGATCTTTCGATCCATGTGCGATATGTGTGTGAAAGTGACGATTTGTTTCTAAAATATCAGTTTGAAGTGCGCTCCGGGCGCGGGTCGCATATTTCCCGCATATTATAGAGGGACGGAGTTCTGACGTTAATCGACGACAGACCGATATGAAAAAAGTCGATAAAACGTCAGAATAATTCGGACTACGTAGTGCTCTGCTCTAGTTCATGGGTATGGGACGCCATTTTTGCGAATACAGAAAAGTGCAGGCAATTTTAGAAATGGGGAATAGTGCCAAAACAAGAAATTAAAGAATGATTACAGATGACAAAATAACAACAATCAAAAGGAATTATCATCAACGCTAACATTTCTTTTGAGTCAAATAAAGCTGAAGCTTTATATACAAAACAACTTATTCTTCTTATATTTCAAATATTTGCATTACTGGATCGTTTAAAAACCCAGTCAAACCCCATGGAGTATACGAAAACAATCAGAAAATGACCTGATCATCAATCTACACACAAGACAAACGGGCAATTGACAGAGTGCATAGCAGAGTAATTAACGGATGCCGACACCGCAAACAAAGTCTAACCACGACCGTTTAAATGTTTTAGGACTATATACCCACACCACGATATCGACGAGAGTACATCAACTGGTCCAGCTTATGTAGCAACTAGGGGAAAACAATTAAAGTCTGCAATAGTAAATAAAAGTCACTCGACTCCACACCAGTAACAACCGAGTTCTCTAACAGAGTCATCAATGTGTGGAACGGTTTAATGAAGTGGCAGCAGCACACTCTGTCAAAACGCTTCAATAACCAACGGAAAAGTCAAACAGAATTTTGACATCGTGGGTTTACCGTCGGAGGTCAAACACATAAAAAGCAAAACATAGCCGTGAGACATTCTAGTGATGTTCATTGGTCCATGGACATTTTTGAAATATTTATATTTTAAACTGTATATGCTTGTAGATACTATGCTACCGTTACATAGTCTATCAGGTATAATGATTGTACATGATATCAATAATAACCATAAACTGTGAGTGGGCAATTGGAATTCACAATTTGGTATACAAGGTTGATAATTAAGGGTTCATCGAACACCCAAGAAGTTTTTCGTCTTTGAAGAGAAATTAAGCGGCAATATCCCGTTCTATTTGTTTTACTAAGGTAACTTTGTCCACTGTGTCATACAAATGTACTGTCCGTCCAACGAATTTTTAGACATTATTTTTACATAGAACCTGGATTCCCTCTTATACGTGAGCGTCATTGTAACTGGGGTTACATTTTCCTTGTCCCTCCGTTAGGAGTCTAACCTGGGACTAATATATTACTAGTCAAATGAAGTTAATTCCAACAAACTAAATTGTGAACCACTTTGCTATTTGTATTTATATAATCAGTGTTATTGTTCGTAACTCATGCGAATCATTTCAGCCTAAAGCTACCCTCGGACACAGTAGCACAGTGTCATACCTTTTCGATCCATTTGTTTACGGAAAAGGTTCAAGTGAGATAGGTACTATTACACAAGGGTGTATTCGCTTTGAGTCATACACACACGTACATGATAACATGTGCTGTGTTATATAATTTTTATGTAGATTATGTGTCTAACTACACACACTGTTTACCCTGGACCTCTCCACGACTAAACAACATGGAAACACGCTGCTGTCGATCGTACCCATGGTCGAACGTATCTATTCTAGTCAGCAGTTTTGGTCTCCACTTTGTAACGATAGGGATGGTTACGTCGTTTGGTGTCATGTACAGTGAATTACGGTATCAATATCACTCTGGTGCTGCTGCAACAAGCTGGATAGCCTCCCTTAGCTCCGGTCTGCTTCTCTCCTTTGGTAAGTTTATATCAAAGTGTATGGGTTGCCAAATTTTATATGTTTGCTGTTATCAGAAATTTGGAATTATTGTCAATGTTACCACTGCTAGATACTAATACTTTTTATCATTTTCATATCTGGCAAACTTAACGTACACTGGAAATTAACAATATTGTTCTTTTGTTTTCGTTGCATCTTTCATTTGTATAATAACAGGATTTCTACATATATTTTGCTTTTTGTTTACCTGTTTTATGAGACAGGAAACTAATCTAAATCTTCCTTTTGAGACACTTGCATGGAAAATAATGGCAAACATGTTATGCAGATGTTTGATAAAATTCAATGTAAACCAATTGAGTATACATTTGATTAAGTGGTACTGATCGACCACGGCAGGATTTGTTCAATAAATGTCAAATTCTATGTTTCGGCGTTGTAGTGGAGCGACATAACGTCTACAAAATATTTAACAAACCACGCGACCTTGTAAACATAACATATTTCTCTGTTATTGACACTCCCCAGTTGAGTTACATATCATGACTTGTACAGGTTAAAACGAATTATAAAATGATAAACAGACGCATTAATCAAATGTTAATAACAGCTGTGACACAGAATTCATCTGCCCCATGCATGTACATTGTATGTAACCAAAGCAAAAAGGGTAAATTCTTGGCATAAATTTAGCGGAGAGACTCGTTGTAAATATACCATACACATTTTCGCTAAACGCCTGCATGTCTGCCATAGTGTTGTATGGATATGATTAATTACATCCTTTGTCCCTGTAATATGAAAAGACATTTTGTGCATCATGTTTGTGGAGGTAAAAGCCGTTGTGAAACATTGTTACAATTGTACCGAAATAAAACAATAAAGATGATCAGTGTTCCGCGCCATTGTTGCTGTCTGTTTCAGCTACTCGGAACTCTAATATGGTATCTTTTGCTCATTTTTCTAGAGAGACAACGAATAAGGAAAATTACGAGATAGCTTATGTGACCCTTATATGTGCCATAGAACAGTTTTTTGGTGAAAAAAATATGGTAGAAAAAAACAGTATCCTGCCGAAGCCACTTTTTTTTTGAGAAATATGGAACTTAAGGCAAACTACTCGTCAGTATGGAGCAAAAGATATTTAAAAAATGCATTGGATCTAATACACTTCCTGTCCCAAGTGATGTATCCAAGGGCGATGACCTCGGCCCCATCGTTTTTGTTTTTTTTTGTTATAAATGAGGTGAATGACAAGCAAGAAGTGGAACTCTGTTAAATTCAACTATTTTTACTTACAATTCAAAATGTCAGAACATCATCCGAGAAAGGCCAGGAAACACTACAAGAATCTATCAAAAAATTTCGAATGGACAAAATGTATTATGGATAAGGTGATATACAATCCAAAATGTCAGAACATCATCACGGAAAGACATGGAAAAGCTACAACAATCTATCAATGAATTTGTCGAACGGACAGCAATTTCTGTCCGTTTCTATAATTCATGAGAAATGTAAGCGTATTAAAACAAGGAATGGGACAAATATAACGATGTAAAGCAGATTGCAGGCGCCGAGATATTTACACTCAAAAAAGTAAGCTATGAAAAAAAAATTGGTGATCATTAACAATAAATTGTATTTTTCACCCCAAATTAAGCACTGCAGCTTTAAGAGCAAGCCATAGGAGAAGGGGTATCTTTCGGACGACATTATATACATGGTTATAACAATGTTTTCAGACCAAATAACACTCTAATCAGGACACACTATAGATATCACACCCCAACACCCAACACCCTGATAGGGGTTAAACACGGGGCTAACATATCACTAGTCAGGCGAAGTATTATCTTAGCGAACCATTTCTGCCTCAAATAAAATCGTTGAACACAGTATGACTGTGTATCATCTCTACAATTACTTAATCCTTCTACGTGTTCAGGGAAATGTAACAGTGAGATTGATAGTACATGCACAAGTGTGCTAACGTTGTAACCCATATACACATGTGCATGCTAACAAGTGTGCTAACGTTGTAACCCGTAAACACATGTGCATGCTAACAAGTGTGCTAACGTTGTAACCCGTAAACACATGTGCATGCTAACAAGTGTGCTAACGTTGTAACCCGTAAACACATGTGCATGCTAACAAGTGTGCTAACGTTGTAACCCGTAAACACATGTGCATGCTAACAAGTGTGCTAACGTTGTAACCCGTAAACACATGTGCATGCTAACAAGTGTGCTAACGTTGTAACCCGTAAACACATGTGCATGCTAACAAGTGTGCTAACGTTGTAACCCGTAAACACATGTGCATGCTAACAAGTGTGCTAACGTTGTAACCCGTAAACACATGTGCATGCTAACAAGTGTGCTAACGTTGTAACCCGTAAACACATGTGCATGCTAACAAGTGTGCTAACGTTGTAACCCGTAAACACATGTGCATGCTAACAAGTGTGCTAACGTTGTAACCCGTAAACACATGTGCATGCTAACAAGTGTGCTAACGTTGTAACCCGTAAACACATGTGCATGCTAACAAGTGTGCTAACGTTGTAACCCGTAAACACATGTGCATGCTAACAAGTGTGCTAACGTTGTAACCCGTAAACACATGTGCATGCTAACAAGTGTGCTAACGTTGTAACCCGTAAACACATGTGCATGCTAACAAGTGTGCTAACGTTGTAACCCGTAAACACATGTGCATGCTAACAAGTGTGCTAACGTTGTAACCCGTAAACACATGTGCATGCTAACAAGTGTGCTAACGTTGTAACCCGTAAACACATGTGCATGCTAACAAGTGTGCTAACGTTGTAACCCGTAAACACATGTGCATGCTAACAAGTGTGCTAACGTTGTAACCCGTAAACACATGTGCATGCTAACAAGTGTGCTAACGTTGTAACCCGTAAACACATGTGCATGCTAACAAGTGTGCTAACGTTGTAACCCGTAAACACATGTGCATGCTAACAAGTGTGCTAACGTTGTAACCCGTAAACACACGTGCATGCTAACAAGTGCTGTGTTACTGATGTACATCACTTAGTGTTTACCCTGGACCTCTCCACGACTCTACACCATGGAAACACGCTGCTGTCGATCGTACCCTTGGTCGAAAATAACCATTCTGATCAGCAGTTTTGGTCTCCATTTTGTAACTATAGGGATGGTTCAGTCATTATGTGTCATGTACAGTGAATAACGAGATCAATTCGGTACTGTTGCTGCAGAAACAATCTGGATTGCCTCCCTTAGCTCCGGACTTCTTCTCTCGTTTGGTATGTTTACAAAGGAAATTGAATATGTGACGCCAGATGGTGATATATGAGGTATAAAAAGTAAATCGGAATATGTGTTCTAACTGTTTTATTTCTTATCACAGAGGCAGACTAATTGACAAGTGTGTTATTCTGTGGCATCACCGTGCGATGGAAAAATAATAATAGAAACACTTCAATGATGCCTAATTATTACGCTAGTAAAATGATACTGACAAAAAATTGCTTTGTGTGTATTCCATTTTATACTTTCATTTGAAATGTGTAAACAATACAGAAAGGGGGTATAGCTTGCTGTGTGAGGCCGAGACAATTAAACGTTTGCTGTGCTGGACCGTGTCAGTAAATGAAGTAATAACGTTAACGGGTCCCTAATGACAGTTCAACTAAAGGATAGCACTCAGATGTTTCCTGTCAACAAATTTTCACAAGGGTCATGACACTTTTTCTTATTCATAGAATGTACAATTTGTATTTCTATATATTGTCAAAACATTTGAACAAAGCAAAGTTTAAAAAAGCCTGTGCTTGAAGGTCTGAATTGATATGGCCAGACCTTCCGTTCATATTTCTTATGTTTAGTTTTTCATTTACCGTTGATATGTACCAGATAGCCTCGAGGTCATTGACCTCTTGTTTTCTTTTCGTCGTAGCTCTTTGTGTAATGCAGTGTTACTGTCTATCCATTTAGTTCTGTATCTGGAGTTTCGAGATTGTAAATACAGTATCCAACAGATGAGCATCTTGCATAAAAAATAAATCGCATGATTTTATTGTTAACATTATGTACATGTTTTTTACATAGATAGAGGCACCTATCACATATGGTTTGCAAATGGGGGATATTTATAAGGCATGTTTTTGTATTCCTGAAACTGATGATGTCAGAAAGGTAGATAATCTAAACCGTAATTTAAAAGAAACACATTTAAATTAATACCAAACAGAAACAATTTACTAGTTGGCAGATATTTCGATAATTTTTAATAAGGAACTTTGAAATGTTTCACTTGTGGGTGTAGTACTCCCTAGCTCGACCAGATTGGGATTTGTTAAGTAAATATCGAAATAATATGTATACGTGTTTTACTGAAGCGACATCAGGTCCACAGGGTAAGAACTAAACAAGTGACCAAGCTCCACCAGATACATCTATCATGTAAACTGTAGTGAATAACAACAAGAAGAGCTGTGTCGTAGAACACATCCGTCCAATTACCACTACACAACGATTACGTATAGACTTGATTAATTGATGAAGACTCCTTAAATATAAATTACAGACCCGTTTCCGTTACACTTAAACATTTCTGTCACAGTTTTGTAAAAAAGCGAAATATTGTTTTCCCCAGATTAATTATGTAACAAGAGGGCGGAACTCAAGTGTACTACCTCGAACTCATTTATCTAGAGGCTCCGAATAAAGGATGTTAGAGGATACTCGAGCGCATGAGGGCAAAACATTTTATTTCCTCGTCATGTGATCAATACGATCCAATCAGACACGCAGTTTAATGGATGAGGTATGGTTATGTAATGTGAACAATTTTTGGGGACTGTTATATATGCTTTATCACACGTTATAAAAATTGAGACCGATATCAATTAAGTTAAACAGTGTGAATTGAATGCAATGTAGTTGAAAGAGTGATTTGAATATTACCTACATAACTATTTCTTTGTCAGGGCCTGTGGCAGGTATATTGGAGAAGCGGTTTGGTTGCCGAGTGGTTGCTATGGTTGGCTCGGCCCTGATAGGTGTGGGTATGGTAGCCAGCGCCTTTGTCCCTTCCCTCTACTGGTTGTATTTTACTTATGGCGTTATTACAGGTGAGTCATATCACAAGGAAGTACTGCTAATTGAAATACTGACCGATGTCAACTTGCTGGTTCTAATCAAATCATACTGACTTGTTACATAATTTAACGTAGTACAGACATAACAACGTTAAGTATTTGGAGACTATTTTTATATTTAGTTCAACTTTGTTTTGTATTTTGATGAAATGAATTTAGCACACATCACCCTTTTCTTAAGCTCATAAAATGAACATTATATAATTGATACGAATACTGATTAAAAAAATAGAGAAAAAGAATTCAACTTCACATAATGGTAACAGGGGTCTTAACATAAAGAATGATGGCGCAGTTAAGCCTTTTTCGACCTCAATGTGACCAACATAACAGTAAAGATATCTACTTCGAAATTTCAACATACCTTAGTTTGATTATTTATATATATTTTTCAATTAAACCTACGAAAGATTCCACAATTTTCCTGTCTCAAAGTGGTAAACATTTGAACAAGACCTTTGATAAGGTCTTCCATATGCTACCGCAAATTTGTTAAGGTTTACAGAATATTATTGCGAAAACTGATAAAACGCATGTGAAGTTAATGGTTAGAATATTCTCTTAATTAAATAACGCGTTTTCTTGGTGCAGGTATTGGCTTTGGTATGGGGCACCTGGTGGCAAACGTGACAGTGAATCTAAAGTTTGACAAACGTCGTTCGATGGCGTTAGCGATAGCGTCAAGCGGAGGCGCGTGTGGAAACATCGTGATACCTTGGCTCACCACCATGTGGCTGGAGGTTTACGGCTGGCGCCAGACATTCCTCCTGCTGGCCGGTATCGGAATACAAGGAATCGTTTTTGCCGCCATCATTTTTAACGTTCGCACAAGCAATGGTTT
Organism: Mizuhopecten yessoensis; assembly: GCF_002113885.1. Taxonomy (NCBI): domain Eukaryota; kingdom Metazoa; phylum Mollusca; class Bivalvia; order Pectinida; family Pectinidae; genus Mizuhopecten; species Mizuhopecten yessoensis. The sequence continues at coordinate 28,804 of NW_018408777.1, read as the reverse complement.
GTACGAAGGTTTAAGTCATTTGGTCCTAAACTAACGACCTATAAATGTTTCTTTAATCACATTATATCGATATCCTTTTTTGAGAACAGTAATCAGGACATGTTCATCAGTGTTATATACGGTAATTCTGCTTACAGGTGTCAGTGTTATATACGGTAATTCTCCCTTACAGGTGTTGAAATATCCTATTCAATAATTTTATAAAATGTCTTAATAACAGAATCACATAAACATCACCATAGTCCAGAGCATAAGACACTCGGAGCAGAAGTGACAGCAGTGCTGAAGACAAAAGCGTTCCTGGTGTTCTCTTTATCGGGGTTTTGTACTGCTATGGCCTACTTTGTGCCCTTTGTGATGATCCCAGAGTTGGCGAAGGAGAAGGGAGTATCGTCGACGGATGTAGCTCTGTTATTCACCGTAACTGGAGTATCCAGTGAGTAAAAACGTGTTCTTATTATGGATATTATTGAACACTGCATCATAGTAACTCGTACTTGATCGAGAGATATCACATCACTCACGCGTTATGTTCTTGCGTATGTTACCTATAAGATACAGGTCGCATTACAAAATTTGTTGGTACAAATACAAGGCACCTAATGGAACAGCTCCTCAGTATTTAAAGGAGCTAATAGCCCTTTATCAGACGTCACGATTATATCTGTCGAAGACCTTATCCTTTTGTTTGTTTCAAATATCGTACTGTGAACTATAGAAACTGGTGTTTTGAAAAGCTAGCTAGCCATTTACATATCGGTACGCTGGACCCCTCTGATCACGGCCTGCCTCGTGACTGTTTGTCCATAGCTATGCAAGTATATAACTAAACTAAACAGAAAATAATTAAAAGTCGTGTATTGTTCTTGATTTCATTTTTGCAGGTATTTTAGGTAGAATTTTGGTCGGTGTTATCATAGAAATTGCACAAACAAACCGAATGTGGACTTTGGCTCTCGCATTGCTAATTGGCGGTGTTTCCACGATCGGCTGTGCGTTTATATATGACAAGTGGCTTTTCATTGCGTACGGCGTCATTTTAGGAGTTTTCACAGGTAAATAAACTCATCGCACGTTTTTAATAACCGTATTTGTATCTTATGATGTGGCATGCATACATTCGTCATATCGCCAAATAGATAGACAAAGTACAATATTGAGTAGAAAATTGACAAAATGGCCATATCGCGCTGCTATTGTTTACCGAGTACTTCATCTAGCTCTGCATCGTATTTGATTTTATGATAGATACTTCCTGATTTCATATTTCTTGAGATGTTTGAATAAATCTTTTATTTTTTTAATAATTTGTGTGCATGAATATCTCCTATCAGAGTTCGATCAAACAACTGCACAACATATGTAGTTAAAGAGGAAATCTGTGAGACCATGTTCCGACTGTGAGACCATGTTCCGACTATATATTACATTGATCGGTGAGACCATGTTCCGACTGTGAGACCATGTTCCGACTGTGATACCATGTTCCGACTGTGAGACCATGTTCCGATTGTGAGACCATGTTCCGACTGTGAGAACATGTTCCGACTTTGAGACCATGTTCCGACTATGAGACCATGTTCCGACTGTGAGACCATGTTCCGACTTTGAGACCATGTTCCGACTGTGAGACCATGTTCCGACTGTGAGACAAATGTTCCGACTGTGAGACCATGTCCCGACTATATATTACATTGATCTGTGAGACCGAGTTCCCACTATATATTACATGTTCCGACTGTGAGACCATGTTCCGACTGTGAGACCATGTTCCGACTATATATTACATTGATCTGTGAGACCATGTTCCGACTGTGAGACCATGTCCCGACTATATATAACATTGATCTGTGAGACCATGTTCCCACTATTTCTTACATTGATCTGTGAGACCATGTTCCGACTGTGAGACCATGTTCCGACTGTGAGACCATGTCCCGACTATATATTACATTGATCTGTGAGACCATGTCCCGACTATATATTACATTGATCTGTGAGACCATGT
>NW_018408777.1:0-18951 GCF_002113885.1 Mizuhopecten yessoensis | reverse complement strand
CAGTAGTGATATATTATACTGTTACACAAACATAATTACGACACACTTAGCAGTAGTGATATGGTGTACTGTTACACAAACATGATTACGACACACTTAGCAGTAGTGATATGTTGTTCTGTTACATAAACATGATTACGACACACTTAGCACTAGTGATATGTTGTACTCTTACACAAACATGATTACGACGCACTTAGCAGTAGTGACATGTTGAAATACAAAATAAAAAGCTGTCGATCACTCTTAACATCTATAATTATTTATTCAACACGCTAACAAATGACTTTTTTACAGAAATGACTGTTTAGGCAGCGTATTATTTACAAAACTTGAGACGATCTTGACGATTTTTTTTTCTTTCTTTTCAGGTTGGATATCAGACATGACACACAGCTACATGGTGACTTTCGTCTATGCTGGCATTCTATTTTGCCTGGGATCATTCATTATATGTGTAATTCAGATACGCGCCTACTGCAGTGTATCGAAACGCAATAATCACATCGATGAGTCATCAAACCCAGACAATTTTACAATCAATGGTTGTCATTCGAACAGTAACTTTGTATTTGATACCAAATTATGATTCCAAACATTGATTTAAAGAACAGAAGTGAACTACATGTTTACTTAAGGATGTACTCTTCTGAGGTTTCCATCACGTTCAAGTCTCGTTTTGATCTGGTGTAACGGGTTTTTGTAATATCTATCAAATTATGATAGGTTTAATAGTAAACACACATCTGGAAAACATGTAAAAAAACTAGATGTCCGTTGTGTGTAGATTTTTTTTCACAAGAAATTGAAAAAAATGACCAATTTGGCGGCCATTTTGAAAAAGTGTATTTATGTGAATTTCTTGCGCTTCACAAAGGGCAGAATTTCACCTTTTTTGACACTAGATTAATCACTTAAATTGTCATTGTGTCACCATTTTTAAATGTAGCAGGTTCAATTTTGCTGTACAACTTTATAATGTTCAATATGATTAAAATAATATGCAAAAAAGTTGAAAGTTATATATTATTGGTATTTTTTTTTTTTTTACATATTAGGGTAACTGAAGCACTTTTGATTTTTGACCCCGAAAAAGGTGAAAAATAACACAAATAATAATGGGACAAAAAAGAAGCACACCGACCCCCCATTTGTGTGGCTATTTTAGAAAGAGAAACACATGTTCTTTTGATTCATTGAATACCAAAAAATGTTTAATACAGGATTTTTTTATATCAAGCGTTAAATCTGCAAAAAATGGTGAAAAAATGTGTATTTTTCATTAAAAAATAAGGGGTAGGGGTAACTAAAATCGCATTTCTGAGTAAAATGAATAAGATTATGAAACTTTATTTCCATAATCTAAAAGAAAATAATATTTTTATCAATTCTACAAACATTCATACATATCTGATAACACACTTGGAAGAAATTGTATGAATTTGTTCTGCAAATGGTCAAAACCCGAAAATTCACATAAAATCACATTTTGTGTTAAATTGGTATCTTTGACCGATCATAGCACAAAAACGAACACACGGACATATACATTTTTTTGCATTTTCTACTATGCCATTATCTCCTTTTTCCAAAAATCAATATAAGAAAAAAAGTTTAATACAGGAATTTTTTGACTTCTCAGAGGTGTACATCCTTAAGTTAATCACATTCTTGTTATGAGATAAATGCAACATCTAAAACAATTACACGTAATAGTTTGTCATAAAATCAACTGTTAAACAATTTAAGTAACAGTCTTTACGAAAATTCTAAATGGACTTTAAAATGTTTTTGAAAAAAACTGGAAATGTTTTGAAATATCAATGATGGATTCGAATGGAACCGACTGATGACAATTAGAGGCTTTTATTGCTACTTAAAATACATTCAAGGCACTCTTTTGTATTGTAATGATCTATGGTCGTTTATTGCTTAAAAGCAGGTTATGTAGGTATATTGTTATCAACATGTCAGGAATTAAGACTTAGAGCTGATGATTGCTCTCCATATATATAAAACGCAAAGATATGGCCCTAATCAATACAAAACATCCTTCACTTTTCAGATCTAGGATATGAATGTTTATAGGAAAGAAGTGATTTAGTTAGGATTTTCGAGCGAGACAAAATAAGGGTACGGTGGGAAGAGCTCACGATCGTCATCATGCTGTGATAAACCACAATGCGATTTCAGAGTTTTGCATGATTAAAGTGACATAAAATCAATGCTCTGGATTTTGTTTGTGATCGACACATTTTCCTGTTGTTTTCTGTTTTGACCGAAGACAACGTGGTGGGTACCACATGTGGAGATCACGCGTATACCATTACAGGGCATTGTTTTCCAGGGATCTATGATGCCTTTCCTTTTGTGTTGGTGTCGTCTTAGTTACTTTTGATGTTGTTTTGTATCGGCATCATGTTGTTATACTATTTTATGTTATCATCATAGCTATACATGATTTTCTAAATTCTAGTATAATGAGCGTTTTTTGTTATCAATAGTTGTACCTTTCCTGTATGCGACACTCTGACATGTAGACATGTTTTAACATACCAGCTAAGTAGTCCCGTCAGACAAACGTCCATTGGTATATTTAAGCCAGTGATGGCCTTTCACGTCCACGCTTATTTGAGATAACTTCTTTGGATGGCAGGTACAGGCATTTCTTCTTAATCCAAAGAATCGTACTAACGTAGTCTATGTCATCGTTATTATTGTGCCATTTATTTGACGTTTAAACATTTGGCATCATATTTTGCGCATTTTCAGCTTTTCCCTACGGTACACTCCTGTGTGCATGCAATGTACTCTCTTTATACTGTTAATTCAACAGTGAACAAAACATATCTGATAAGGTATATCTATTAAGATGATAATAATTGCTTCAAATGTAGTTCGTAAATATATAAAGACAAGAAAGCGTTACTGGGTCTCGTCGTCGTCGTGGTACGTGTTTACTAGCAGTGTATTGTCTCACGTTAAAGCCTGGATGTTGTGCTATTTCGGTCATAGCATTGTTAACTATCGACCGTCCTAAGAGGTAACATCAAGCTGGATATTTGCTTCAGGTCATGTCGTTATCAACTACGCAAACTTTAGTTAGACATTTACAATTTCAGTATCCGCCCGAATTCAAGCTAAAGAATACTATATAAACAATACCTATATTATTACCACTGTTACTACTTTTAAGACCCTTCCCAATGATTTCTTTTTATCGCATTTTGCCATGCATTTAACAGAATTATGGTTGTTCGAAATTTGAATATTTGAAAATAGAAATAAGACCAAGGAGTGTCAAATCTAAGGGCTACAAAGCATATTACAATCAGTTAACAGGGGAAGTTACTCTAAGCCAGGAAATCACTCCTTTTAGATGCTTCATCTTTTATAGAGAATATTCAAAGTCATAACAACTCCGAGTGGAACACTTTCTTGCAGTTATATACAGTAATACCCTTTACCTTAAGGGTTTATTAACTCAGTAGCCCAAAGCGCATTCAACGTCTACTTTAATACATTTTCTTTCAGAAACAATTCCAACTTCATAATATCTTCAGAGGGAGATTTCAATAGGATTTATCTGAATGATTTTCATATCCCAAATGATGTTTGTGTTTGATACCCCTAAGTAATATGTAAGTTTCATATTATCACAATGACATTTGATTAATTCTATACTGAACCCGCTATTATGTAATATTTATGTAGCCGTATAACTTAATTATACATACTTCTATTCGATATCTATTCTACCTAGTGGCGTTGAAATTGACCTCCATATTATCGGTACGTCACACAATAAGGTGGTGTCAGTGACATCGCATGAAACTACTACAGGCCTGGTATTATAATGAACTACTGATCGAATGTATGCTCACTGTATATACGTCTGGATTGGTCTATTCATCGCGCTGTCAAACTGACTGATCTTTAAAACTTCCTGGTTTAAGTTTAAAACCTAACTACTGCCAAACGACTAACAATCATTCCGAATAAAAACTTGACTTATCCACATCATGCGTCTGTTTGCTCGAATGATCGTCGTTTTCCATTTGGGGATTGGTATGTATTATACTTTTTTCATTTATTAAATTCACATTGGAAATCTTCACTTAGAACTTGTTTATTCCGTACATAACTCATATTTAAGTATCACTTTACAAAAAATCATTTTTTATAATAATCAAAATGTATTTACTTCGTAAGGTTTATAGTCCATTTACCCCCTCGCATCTTGTTTAGAAAAGAAAGTGTTTGTACCAGCAGTAAAGTTATTTTCATTTTCAACTCTGAGACAAATATGCAGACTAGTTCGGTTCTAATATGGGCGCTGTTTACTTGGACTAGCTGTTTGACATACCTTCTGAACACGAATGACTTAGTTTATTTAATATGTACTGCTACATTGCACATAGTAGAGTCGTTAAAACCATGACGAGTCCGACAAGGTAACAGACATGTCACCAACCCTACTGGTTTCTGGACATATAGAACGTCCATCTTCACATTTATAATGCTCCCTTACATATCAATATCTACAACTTATTTTTGCTTTCCTTAGCGTTACCTATCAACTAATAATGTTGTTATTATCCCATAGCAGAAAGGACCATTACACGTGAAGATTTACAAATCGGAAACTATTCGTCTTTCCGTCAAACTGTTTAAATAATGAGGGACCAATCATGACGTACGTCAACTTCATATCATGACGGAAATTCCCGAATAGTTTCCATGGTTCACTTTTAACGTTCGTGCCTGACGGAACTGGTAATCATAAACAGCACGTCGTTGTTCCCGACACGATAACATGTATGATGGTATGCATCGCAGTCCGTACTAACATATTCTCTAAGATGCGCTACCACGCATGACAGAATATGTTTAAACAGAACTGTGTTGCATATCGTTTGGACTTTGACTAGGACGAATACAATGCATTCAGTGCATGGCAGATCCACACCATATTTATATAGAAGGACTGTACACATGATGAACATGTATTGTTGAAGTATTGTATAATGTTTTGGCGGGCGTCCACTATAATTAGTAGCTAGTGTATTATTTTACCGCTTCAGGTCTGTCCAGGTACTTGATTATCCGCTAGAGAAAACCGCAAAGAGTTACGTGTTGTTGTGCCTCTTTACTACATTACGTGTCCACATAAACGCAGAACAAAGGGCGAACAACTCAGGTGCATTAACTTTGAGAAAATACCAGGCACTGTAAATGCTGATATGAATAGTGAACCTGAGAATGTAATTTATGGTCAAACAAACAGTGATCTCAGAACACGTACGTGTACCAATGGCAATGTTCGAAAATTAAATGCATATACATTTATCCTTGAATGTGGATAATTTAATAAACAACCTATCTATCAATCCTTTTTATTCGACAGATCATTTCATTGCCTTGAGAATTGTATGGATATATTAATGACACATCCAAACGCACATATCAGTACTTACAAAAAGGCAGCACACAAAGTGCTGCATTTGTTATTCTTAGGTTTTACTCTATTGACTGTTGTTTATATACAATATACACCATATGCTGTTGTTTATATACAATATACTCAATTGTCTGTTGTTTATATACAATATACTCCATTGTCTGTTGTTTATATACAGTATATTCTATTGTCTGTCGTTTATATACAATATACACTATTGTCTGTTGTTTATATACAATATACTCCATTGTCTGTTGTTTATATAGAATATACTCCATATGCTGTTGTTTATATACAATATCCTCCATTGTCTGTTGTTTATATAAAAACTACATTATCTGTTGTTTATATACAGTATAATCCATTGTCTGTTGTTTATATACAAGATAATCCATTGTCTGTTGTTTAAATACAATATACTCCATTGTCTGTTGTTTATATACAATATACACCATTGTCTGTTGTTACTGGAAAATTTACTCAATGGTCTGTTTTTGATAGATAATATACTACATTGTCTGTTGTTTATACATGATTTACTCAACTGTATGTTGTTTATAGATAATATATTCCATTGTCAGTGGACGATAACCTCTGAATGTAACCGAGTTAGAATTAAGGAAAAAATTCGTACAGCAATAACAGCAAATACATAATAATTTATATTAAACAAAAATATCATCAGAGAAAAAGATAAGCGTGCCTGCCTCTTCTTTGCTTGTTTAATTAAGGGTCGTTCACCAATATTTATTGTTTTTGTTTACCTGTGAATCTACAAGTTAAAATAGAAATATACTATATATGTATAAAGCTCGTGCTGCACGCGTTTACTTGTTTGTGAAACATGTTATTGATGTTCAAAGTTATAATCAATTGAACACCGGCATTATCAACTCGTGTTAAACTACAGGCGTAATAATACTACGTTGTATTTTGTGTAATAATACTACGTTGTACATTGTGTAATAATACTACGTTGTACTTTGTGTAATAATACTACGTTGTACTTTGTGTAATACTACTACGTTGTACATTGTGTAATAATACTACGTTGTACATTGTGTAATAATACTACGTTGTACTTTGTGTAATAATACTACGTTGTACATTCTCTAATAATACTACGTTGTACATTGTCTAATAATATTACGTTGTACATTGTGTCATAATACTACGTTGTATATTGTGTATATATAAGTATATGCTTACTGAAATGATATCATAATTTGAGGCTTTAGAGTAATTATCGGTTTACGGATTCAATGTTATATACTTTCTCATTTCGACTCTAAAGTAAAATGTGATTTAACTTGTTTAGTTTTAATTTTTCGTTGATATCGTTCCAGTGTCCCTTCAGTCACTAAACGAGAGAACAGTGCAGGACACGGCTTGTTTCGGCACTGGGGATCACTCTCTCATTGACGCAAACTGCTCCTCGACAGAAAAAATATTCCCAATACAACTGAATGCGGGCGCTAAGTTGAGCACTAGCGCCTGTCCCTTAGAAATGGAGTCGAATGCAACAGATCTTTTGGTCCAGCAGTGCTGCCTCCCGGACACAGCGCAGGATTGCGTGGCACTCGTGAACACGTATGTACCCGACATAGCATCTGACTATTTGGAAACTTGTGTCGGCAGAGAGGCGTGTTTGAGACGCCAAGCATTTAGGATGGACGTACTTAGTATTCCTACGTGTAACTCTAGCGCCTTTCCTCCACAGACACATTACCTATACCTCGACTATTACTGTGTTCCAGGTGAGTCAAATAGCCAGCTTATAATTCATGTCACTTCAAAGGAGATTACGTAATTGCCGATCCTACTTGATTGGTAAGATTACATGAATGATTGAACATATTATTGAAAAATGTTATTAGCATAATTTACCTTTATCAAAATGCTACATTGTATGTTAATATCTTTTAATACACAAGGACAACATCGGATCTCCATAAGGGCAAAACCAAATTTATAAACAACATCCATAACAAGCAGATAGCGTAACTATTTGTTCTTAATTTGAAAGTGATCCATGCGTCACATGTGACAAACGTTATCACAAATAAAATGGCAGATATATAACATCATGTCTGATAAGATTATATTGATCACATGACAGGAAAATAAAGCATCGTGTCGTCTGCATGTCTCTTAAAAATAGGCAAGTTCCATCACATACGAGTTCCAGTTGACTGAAGAAGGCAATAACAAATTGGACTTGAAACTAATCATCTTTACTGTTGTTTAATTGTTTAAGTATTTAGTATAAGATGCACCCTGTAGACAATAAAGTCACCCAGCAAAAGTTTTCGATGTAAAGGTCACACCTACCCCGAATATACTGGAATATATATCAGTCCCTCGAGCTGCAAATAGACCGTGACATGTATCACATATCATAACAAAGTAAATCACCTGGACCTAATTATGCTCTTCATGTTTTAGAATCAAAGATTGGGCGTTTCCCGACTGCTGATTTGACCAATGACGGAGTAGGGTCCCTCATATATCTCCAAGGCAGCACGTATCCCTTACAAATCGTATCCACGACTGTCACGTGTTCTTTGGAAACAGATTGTTCCGAGAACATAGTCATATACGGACTTCACGTGAACTTTGAACTTGACAATGTGACGTGTAACCAGGCAATGGTGATGAACGATACTAGTGGTACTCTGTATACCGTTGGTTGTTCCGACAACGACGCCGTATCAGGGCACAGACTCCGTACCCTAGCAACCAGTAACCACAACTACATGGAAATCTACTACAACAGCCTCACCTCCAACCAAGGATTGTTCTGGCTGGCATTCCACGGTTTGTACCAATTCGGTCGATTCTGTATGTCTTCTAGATTGATATTATTTATTTTACTGTTACTACTAGATGACTGAATGCCCTATATACTTTGAAATTATACGACAACAAAAAGTATCACTTGACAATTAATATGCCGAACATATTATCCAAAATAATATTGTGATTGGTATATATTAATGTGCCATTATTGGCATGTATGTAAGACAGTTATAATTCCACTTTCACATACATACAATACGCCCGTCCTGATCTGCGATACATTGCATTATTTATATTAATTGTTTCTCCGATTTTAATTATCAGATTGTATCTACATGTATCTATACATAGCAACAAATTTCTTTAGGCGACATGATCTTTCTTGCGAGTTCTCATATTTATGTACATTGGAAGCATTTTGACAGCTTCTGGCAATTTATCACATACCTATGTAATCTTGACAGGTTCTGGCAATTTAACACTTAATTGTCCTCGACGAGATCCCATAAATCAATGTCTAACAACAACAGAGATGACGACGACAACAACAGAACCGACGACGACAACAACAGAACCGACGACGACAACAACAGAACCGATGACGACAACAACAGAACCGACGACGACAACAACAGAACCGATAACAACAACAACAGAACCGATGACGACAACAACACCAGAGCCGACGACAACAACACCAGAGACGACGACAACAACAACTACTTCTTCACCGCCATCAACCGGGGCTTCTTCTGCTGACGGAGGTTATTATGTCAAAAGATATTTTTGTTAACATACGTCAATGAACATTATTTGACGAATTATAAATACTTCAATAAATGAGGATATCCCCGTTAACAACACTTTGTTCGGCCTTTATAATAGTGAATGTAGATGTTTAGCCTGTCACATGGATAATGCTGGTTTAAGTGATGCAGCTAAGGTAATAAAGTCACAAAAGGCACATGGATAATGCTTGCAGGATCGTTCTATAGAACACAAAGCTTCATTGACTTGGTTAAGAATAAGTACTAGTAGTCTACCTCATTCATAAGAATAAGAAGGAGTGCATTATCTATATTTGGGTACATATTACTGCTTTATATATTACAGCTTTTACGATATGTAATTGCATAAACCAAATGTGTTTTTTCAACTTGTTGTGGCAATAAAATACTATTCGTATTTGCGATTTTGTATCATACATTTGGTTGCAATGATTCCTAAATGAAAAATATAACAATATGATATGTATCGTTCTATGTCGTATTGTTCAGTATGCTACATCGTAGCTTATGCATCTAATTCCGACTTGTGTGAGGAGCAGAGTATATTGATGACGACAATGTCTTCTTATTCTTTATTAAAATAGCAGGCAATGGGAAAAAAAAACTTTTCATATCCCCTCTCTCCTCTTCATTACTATCCTGTTATCTTTTAGGTTCCACAACTATGATTATCATGATCGTCGTGGTTGTCGTCGTCCTCCTCATCCTCGCCCTCGTTGCTGTGCTGATCTACTTCAAATGTTATAAGGTATGATGATTACGCTGAACACAGAAATCGGTCATCAATCATTTGTTATCTAGTCTACTAGTGCAGTTATCTGTCGTGTACAGCTTGTTATTTGTATATAACTGCCGTAACTACATATAAGATATCTTGTCATATATTTGCATTACCAATATATATAGTTGAAGGATTATTATCACCTCTACATGTTTAACATTACGGTAGGTAAAGGGATAACCTGTGTTTGCCAGGCTTCGAGTCATATATATTTTATTATCTATATTGAATACACATAGTGCATTGCATAACTAGCGATATAACTCATATCGACTGTGTGGCCATCTCCTACCGATAGAAAGGTTGAACTGTTCGTTCAATTGTTGAGTGTTCTGTGTCCTTACATGTACCACAGCTAGGGTCATAAGGTCGTATGAAGTTAATGTCTATAGAGGAGGAGCACCCAAGGACCAATGGCATTAGTCATATCACTGGTATTTTATTCAGTCACATTCTTATGCAAATGGGCCGGATTACAAGAAGAAGAAAAGAAAAGAAAGAAGTCACGGGTGTCGCAATTGCAGCAGCATATATGATCAGTTTGCTTTTCAATGTCACCTGAACAAAAGACATAGACGAAAGCCCCAAAATACGCAGGGGCTCATAGACGTCGCACCCCACGTTTCAGATTCAGAGGGTTTATTCTTTCTCACCCATACGTTTGTACAAATGGTACTTCATGCATTTAATGTACATGATTGATTCCTGCTATTTACCCTGAAATAACATCCCAAACATCCGTTGATTGTCACAGTTGAACTAATTACCTTACAAATATATGGCTTCGTTAAGGATATGATATAATATTTTATTGCTCTTTAGAAAAAAGGTGATAGTACGGGTGATGTGGAGGAATGTGCTGATAAAAAGGATAGCAAACTGAAACAGGAAGAACATTCCTTACCAGAAATATCTACACCGGACGTGAAAGAGCAGGTATTTGTTCAATTCATGAAAGAAGCTGCTAGCGATAAGATCACACATAAACAAAAGCTAGAGACAGTGTCACAAGTTAACAGATGCTGGCGATAAGGTCACACATTAACTGAGGCTAGCGATAAGGTCACACATTAACAGAAGCTAGCGATAAGGTCACACATTAACAGAGGCTAGCGATAAGGTCACATATTAACAGATGCTAGCGATAAGGACAAACATTAACAGAGGCTAGCGATAAGGTCACAAATTAACAGAAGCTTGCAATAAGGTCACACATTAACAGAAGCTAGCGATAAGGTAGCACACTTGTCCTGAACGGCCCTGTAGATTTGGACTAAATTTGGTCTGGAGCATCCTTAGGCCCAGGGGACTCAATTTTGTATAAGTGATGGGTCTGGCCCTCCCTGAGGCTGAGGAGCGGGGCCCAATAGGGGAAATATAGTAAATTCTTTAAAATCCTTCTTCTTCTGTAGGAATGAAAGGATTTGTTCCATATTTGGTCTGAAGAATCCTTGGGTGAAGGGGAACCAATTTTTATAAACCGTGGGTCTGGCCCCCAAGGGGCCTGATGGGTGGGACCCAATAGGGGAAACATAGCAAATTATTATTTAAAACCTTCTTCTTCAGTAGGAATGAAAGGATTTGGTCCATATTTGGTCTGAAACATTCTGGGGTCAAGGGGAACCAATTTTGTATAAACGGTGGGTCTGTCCCCCTTGGGGCTGAGGGGTGGGGCCCAATAAGGGAAATATAACAAATTCTTTGACCATCATGATTAAGGGATTATATCCTTATTTAGTCTGGAGCATCATTTGGCCAAAGGAACTCAAGTTTGTTCTCGCTATATCTCAAGGACTGGATGGATCGTTCTGAAATTTCATATGTACTTACATCACCTACCATGGAGTGCTATGTCTTTACTTCATACCAATTATATTAAACATATTCAGGTGAGCGATACATGCCCTCTGGGCCTATTGTTACAATTTTAGATTCTATTGCTATGTTTATTTTATTATGTCTTTTCGTAGATAACACTGCACACAACCTTAACATATGAACTTAGTATACAGGGATAGTACGTCGTATGTAGGTACTATTTTTATTTACACATTTTTGCCTGGAGTAACATCTCTCTTCAGATATCTTTTGAATATATTTTTGGTACTACTGCTAGAACCCTCTTCAAGGAATTCCTTCTTGTAAAGTTACGTATTGAGGAATTATTTTTTATAGTTGACTTACATTGACCTTGCCTACGGGAACCATACATCGTTATCTATATTGGTCCTTTTTGTATTTTTCGATTGCCTAGCCTCAGCCTGAAAGTGAGAGAGAAACCAAAACACAGATAGGTGATGTCGGAGCATTTGGCAACAAATTACCAACTTTATCTATAGATAATGGCAATGTCCAACCACCGGACAACATATTACCAACTTTATCTATAGATGATGGCAATTTCCAACAACCGGGCAACATATTACCAACTTTATCTATAGATAATTGCAATGTCCAACAACCGGACAACATATTACCAAATTTATCTATAGATAATGGCAATATCCAACAACCGGACAACAAATTACCAACTTTATCTATAGCTAAGGGCAATGTCCAACCACCGGACAACGTATTACCAACTTTATCTATAGATAATGGCAATGTCCAACAACCGGACAACATGCAGGAGAAGAAGAAAAAGAAGAAAAAGAAAAAGAGAAAAAGGAAGTCTCGGTCAGCAGAAAACAACGAGGACTTTTTACACTGCGATGAGGTGCAACCGGGGGCATCGAATATTTTCACAACGGAAGAAAATGTCGAAGAAAATCTAAAAAAGAAAAGAAAGAAACATAAAAAATATGATAATCGTATTTCTCCGGAACACTCCTGTGGACCCGATGTTATACCTCCCCCAAATCATGTTGACAACCACGCAACTGACGGTAATCAGTCGAACAAGAAGAAAAGGCGAAAGAAGAAAAAGAAACTGCGGGAAAGCATGAATGCTGATGGTGAGGACACAGGTGCACGTGACACAGACGAAACATTACGTACCGGTGATTCAGTAATAGAATAATTTAGTTGTTGTCTTCTCAAAATTAATTTCTACAGAAAGTCGGATCACTATGTTTTGGGGATGTTTTCTTATGATGACAACAGTGTTTCATAAATTCATGTTCCCTTTACTGCACTTATAATTCGTGTTCTTAAGTCAAGTTTGTCTTATATCTATATAAACATACATCATTCTTGTGGCATTATTTATGTCTGAGTTTTTTTATTCTCGAGTGCTTGTTTTCTATTATTCTTTACTATAGTTATTTATTTAAATAGTTCATCAAGTAAATCTGCTGCATTTATCTCTATATAAAATGTATTCACTCATGCAAATAGTTTACAATTGTATGCTCAAAAAGTATTTATATAATATGTACCACTGTTTCCTACCGATTTACTGTATAATAAAACATGTGTGATGTTCGTGCCAGTGCTGAACATGCTAATGCATCAGTTTGTTAATAGACTCGCTTCTTCCAAGTTTTTTTTTTCAAATCTTAAACTTAGAAGTCCTGGTTGCCTGGTTCGAGTCGTACGTATGTATCCTGTGTTGCAACAGACGATAACGGATCACCAGATACACGTCACTGCTAACAAACATATCCACTGCTACCATCAAGTGTGTTCATAGTGTTTGATTGAGAAAACGTTTAGTAAGTTATATAACTCCATAATGTGGACCATCATTAGCCATGTCGCAGCATAAAGAACCAATTAGTGCTGTAGCTGTAGACACTGATTCGGCGGTCCCAATAATCAAACAATCGAACGCAATTGTCGTACACTGATATATATGACAATCATATGGATAATTCGTGTTTAAATCGTAGGATATATCAATGGAAAAAGTCACGAACCATCGAGATGCTGAAAAACAATCTATACAGACTATAAAATGAATTTGATAAACGATATATTATAAATATCTACAGACATAGCCTTAGTATGAATCAAATATGCTAACTTTGTTATGATATCTGTTTATGTACATATATGTTGAAGGTTGTAGGGAGGATATTGATAGGAGGGATAGTATTGATAGATACACAGCTGGTAGAGGGAACAGTGGTTATGAAGGAGGACATAATAGTTCTGTTTTAATACCATCTCACAGAAAAGCATTTTATAACGTTTGAAACCGGGAATATATATAAAAGGATAATGTTAGAAGGAGTAATTAGTGGAACAGCCAAAACCATTAACAAGCACCTTCCGTTTTTAAGTCTTTAGTAGATATGTCTGTATATGGTCCGACTAGGTCTGTCATAGATATGTCTGTATATGGTCTGACTAAGTCTGTCATAGATATGTCTGTATATGGTCCGACTAAGTCTTTAGTAGATATGTCTGTATATGGTCCGACTAAGTCTTAAATAGATATGTCTGTATATGGTCCGACTAAATCTTTAATAGATATGTCTGCATATGGCCCGACTTAGTCTTTACTAGATATGTCTACATATGGCCCGACATAGTCTATCATAGATATGTCTGTAAATGGTCTGACTAAGTCTTTAATAGAAATGTCTGTATATGGTCTGACTAAGTCTATAATAGATATGTCTGTAAATGGTCCGACTAAGTCTGTCATAGATATGTCTGTATATGGTCCGACTAAGTCTGTCATAGATATGTCTGTTTATAGTCCGACTAAATCTTTAATAGACATGTTTGTATATGGTCCGACTAAGTCTATAATAGATTTGTCTGTATATGGTCCGACTAAGTCTTTAATAGATATGTCCTTTATATGGTCCGACTAAGTCTGTCATAGATATGTCTGTAAATGGTCCGATTAAGTTCCTAATAGATATGTCTGTATATGACCCGACTTAGTCTATCATAGATATGTCTGTATATGGTCTGACTAAGTCTTTAAAAGATATGTCTGTAAATGGTCTGACTAAGTCTTTAATAGGTATGTCTGTATATGGTCCAAATAAGTCTATCATAGATATGTCTGTATATGGTCCGACTAAGTTTTTAATAGATATGTCTGTATACAGTCCGAATAAGTCTTTAAAAGATATGTCTGTATATGGTCCGACTAAGCCTTTAATAGATATGTCTGTATATGGTCAGACTAAGTCTTTAATAGATATGTTTGTATATGGTCAGACTAAGTTTTTAATAGATATGTCTGTATATGATCCGACTAAGTGTTTAGTAGATATGTCTGTATATGGTCCGACTAAGTTTTTAATAAATATGTCTGAATATGGCCCGACTTAGTCTATCATAGATATGTCTCTAAATGGTCCGACTAAGTCTATAATAGATATGTCTGTATAGGGTCCGACTAAATCTTTAATAGATATGTCTGTATATGGTCCGACTAAGCCTTTAATAGATATGTCTCTATATAGTCCGACTTCGTCATTAATAGATATGTCTGTATATGGTCTGACTAAGTCTTTAATATATATGCCTGTATATTTTCCGATTAAGTCTTTAATATATATGTCTGTATATTTTCCGACTAAGTCTGTCATAGATATGTCTGTATATCGTCCGCCTAATCCTTTAATAGATATGTCTCTATATGGTCCGACTAAGCCTTTAATAGATATGTCTGTATATGCTCAGACTAAGTCTTTAATAGATATGTTTGTATATGGTCAGACTAAGTGTTTAATAGATATGTCTGTATATGATCCGACTAAGTGTTTAGTAGATATGTCTGTATATGGTCCGACTAAGTTTTTAATAAATATGTCTTAATATGGCCCGACTTAGTCTATCATAGATATGTCTGCAAATGGTCCGACTAAGTCTATAATAGATATGTCTGTATAGGGTCCGACTAAGTCTTTAGTAGATATGTCTGTATATGGTCCGACTAAGGCTTTAATAGATATGTCTCTATATAGTCCGACTTCGTCATTAATAGATATGTCTGTATATGGTCAGAATAAGTCTTTAGCAGATATATCAGATATGTCTCTATATGGTCCGACTAAGTCTTTAATAGATATGTCTGTATATATATATGGCCCGACTTAGTCTATCATAGATATGTCTCTAAATGGTCCGACTAAGTCTATAATAGATATGTCTGTATAGGGTCCGACTAAATCTTTAATAGATATGTCTGTATATGGTCCGACTAAGCCTTTAATAGATATGTCTCTATATATTCCGACTTCGTCATTAATAGATATGTCTGTATATGGTATGACTAAGTCTTTAATATATATGCCTGTATCTGGTCTGCCTAAGTCTTTAATATATATGTCTGTATATTTTCCGACTAAGTCTGTCATAGATATGTCTGTATATGGTCCAACTAAATCTTTTATAGATATGTCTGCATATGGCCCGACTTAGTCTTTACTAGATATGTCTACATATGGCCCGACATACTCTATCATAGATATGTCTGTAAATGGTCTGACTAAGTCTATAATAGATATGTCTGTATAGGGTCCGACTAAGTCTTTAGTAGATATGTCTGTATATGGTCCGACTAAGGCTTTAATAGATATGTCTCTATATAGTCCGACTTCGTCATTAATAGATATGTCTGTATATGTAAGTCTGTCATAGATATGGCTGTATATGGTCTGACTAAGTCTTTAATATATATGCCTGTATCTGGTCTGCCTAAGTCTTTAATATATATGTCTGTATATTTTCCGACTAAGTCTGTCATATATATGTCTGTATATGGTCCGACTAGGTCTGTCGTAGATATGTCTGTATATGGTCCAACTAAATCTTTAATAGATATGTCTGCATATGGCCCGACTTAGTCTTTAATAAATATGTCTGAATATGGCCCGACTTAGTCTATCATAGATATGTCTCTAAATGGTCCGACTAAGTCTATAATAGATATGTCTGTATAGGGTCCGACTAAATCTTTAATAGATATGTCTGTATATGGTCCGATTAAGCCTTTAATAGATATGTCTGTATATGCTCAGACTAAGTCTTTAATAGATATGTTTGTATATGGTCAGACTAAGTGTTTAATAGATATGTCAATAGATATGTCTGTATATGATCCGACTAAGTGTTTAGTAGATATGTCTGCATATGGCCCGACTTAGTCTTTACTAGATATGTCTACATATGGCCCGCCATAGTCTATCATGGATATGTCTGTAAATGGTCTGACTAAGTCTTTAAAAGATATGTCTGTAAATGGTCTGACTAAGTCTTTAAAAGATATGTCTGTAAATGGTCTGACTAAGTCTTTAAAAGATATGTCTGTAAATGGTCTGACTAAGTCTTTAAAAGATATGTCTGTAAATGGTCTGACTAAGTCTATAATAGATATGTCTGTATAGGGTCCGACTAAATCTTTAATAGATATGTCTGTATATGGTCCGACTAAGCCTTTAATAGATATGTCTGTATATGCTCAGACTAAGTCTTTAATAGATATGTTTGTATATGGTCAGACTAAGTGTTTAATAGATATGTCTGTATATGATCCGACTAAGTGTTTAGTAGATATGTCTGTATATGGTCCGACTAAGCCTTTAATAGATATGTCTGTATATGGTCCGACTAAGTCTGTCATAGATATG
The DNA here is from genome assembly GCF_002113885.1 of Mizuhopecten yessoensis. Classification (NCBI taxonomy): domain Eukaryota; kingdom Metazoa; phylum Mollusca; class Bivalvia; order Pectinida; family Pectinidae; genus Mizuhopecten; species Mizuhopecten yessoensis. Next base: position 1,587 of record NW_018408777.1, on the reverse strand, counting down.
TCTGTATATGGTCCGACTAGGTCTGTCATAGATATGTCTGTATATGGTCCAACTAAATCTTTAATAGATATGTCTGCATATGGCCCGACTTAGTCTTTACTAGATATGTCTACATATGGCCCGACATAGTCTATCATAGATATGTCTGTAAATGGTCTGACTAAGTCTATAATAGATATGTCTGTATAGGGTCCGACTAAGTCTTTAGTAGATATGTCTGTGTATGGTCCGAATAAGTCTGTCATAGATATGTCTGTATATGGTCTAACTAAGTCTGTCATGGATATGGCTGTATATGATCTGACTAAGTCTTTAATATATATTTCTGTATATTTTCCGACTAAGTCTGTCATAGATATGTCTGTATATGGTCCGCCTAAGTCTTTAAAAGATATGTCTCTATATAGTCCGACTTCGTCATTAATAGATATGTCTGTATATGGTCAGAATAAGTCTTTAGCAGACATATCTGTATATGGTCCGACTAAGTCTTTAATAGATATGTCTGTATATGGCCCGACTTAGTCTATCATAGATATGTCTGTAAATGGTCCGACTAAGTCTTAAATAGATATGTCTACATATGACCCGACTTAGTCTATCATAGATATGTCTGTATATGGTCCGACTAAGTCTTTCATAGATATGTATGTATATGGTCCGACTAGGTCTGTAATATATATGTCTGTATATGGTCCGACTAGGTCTGTAATAGATATGTCTGTATATGGTCCGACTAAGCCATACTCCATTCTCAATTCTTAATTACTTTGTAGTAGTTGTAGAAGTTAATCGTTAGGTAGAATAGCAAAACAATGCACAATACGTCGGTCATTTGTAGTTATCTATCTCACGATATATACATGTTATAACCTGAACGTGAACCCCTGTCTGATGGTGATAGTTACCCGATATGTGAAGTCACTGCAAAATATTTTAGTCAGTCTATCATTGCATGATATGAAATCACAAAACAACTAGGTATTGCATTAGGTGTAAGTAATCACCCGTGTATACGTACAATGATCGATCGTAGCTGGTATGTGTGTCCATGTGTATGCACTGTATGTGTCTTTGTTGTATGGTAATGTAAAATTGGGACACTGTGCATATGTATACACCAGACAGCAAACTCGGGCAGGTAACCACCAGGGCGATAATCCTATACTTCAGGTATGTACCCGTAAAACACCACCCAGGTAACCATCAGGGCGATAATCCTATAATACATGTATGTACTCTTAAAATACCACCCAGGTAACAATCAGGGCGAAAATCCTATACTACATGTATGTACCCGTAAAACACCACCCAGGTAATCATCCGGGCGATAATCCTATACTACAGGTATGTACCCGTAAAACACCACCCAGGTACCCATCAGGGCGATAATCCTATACTACATATATGTACCCGTAGAAAACACTCAGGTAAACAAAAAATGTCAGGTTGACAATCTCATGCTATTACTAGTGTGTACATGTAAACAAAACAAATGTTAACGAAACTGTTATGTCTATTAAACACTACCCTCGTGTATAGCAGTGTCACGTCCGTAGTGTTCTCATAAACACTACCTGGATCAGT
>NW_018408776.1:233836-260407 GCF_002113885.1 Mizuhopecten yessoensis | reverse complement strand
AAGTAAGGTCAGATTTACATGTCTATTGTATACCTGCAGTGATAGATGATAAGGTCAGATTTACATAAATGTATATTGCACTTGATTGGCTGGACAGACAAGAGAATGTAGGAAGAATTAAAGACGTTTAAAGAGAAGAAAAAAAAAAGAAAAAACAAAGTGGAAGAAAAAGTTGGGAGGTTGACAAGACATAATACATCCAGCTTTGCCAAGGGCTGGGAGAAGCCTACTTGATATATAAATAACAATAACACTGGTACTAATAATAGTTACTTACAAGTAAAAAACACCAAGAGTACTCTATATTATAAATCAATTAACTGTTTCTATTTATGCCATTCTATTTCAAATGTTTCCTTTACAGAGTCATCCTTACCAGTTGCATTATATTTTTGAACTCTATAATTGTCTTTAACTATGTTAATTAATGAATTTATATGGAAAGAATTGTGTAAACACCTCATTCTGTATATGTACTGCTTGGTAATAATGATAATTTCATTATCAACCCTGTTGACAGGAGGATGATTAAATGATAGCAATCCAAAGAGAAACGTTTTTTGTTTATTAAAAAAGGAATAAGTAATGCTTGTAATAGCATTTCAAAACTTTATAGTAAATTCTGTACTTCATTACATTCCCACAAAATATGAGTGATAGTTTCTCTTTCAGGATTACATAAAATACAAAGAGGGGAGGTAGCCAGACCAATTTTACAAAGGAAAGAATTTGTTGTCATGATGTGATGAACCACTCGGAACTGAAACCACTGAAGCTTTGTCTTTTTTGTAGCTTGTAAAGGAATTTTGAAAATGTTTGCACACTCGGTGTCAATAATATCATCAAAGATTTGGTTCCATTTCATTTTACCATTTGGTATTGCATTATTCCTAATCAAATCCTTATAAAACATGTTCGAACCTCTGGCATACTTGAAATAAAGTACTGGTATAAAGGGACAATTATGTTGGATTTGGCAAGATCATAAGCTGAGATAAACCCCTTTATTGAAGATGTGAAGCTGTGCTACTGCAGAAAATTTGTCACAATCTGATATTTAAGTGAAAACTTGTTAAGGGTATAAAAAGAACCTGCAGAAGCATCTTTTAAAACATCATATATGTTAACCACGCCTTTCTTATACCAATCCCTGTGCAAAAATATTTTCCCCCGATACATATGTTTTTGTTATACCAGATTGGTATTTTCAAGAGTAACTCATCCTTTCCTAAGTTGTCCTTTCGCAAACTGTATTTATACCATGATCTAAAAACATCTCTCCAAAATTGGTTTTTACAATTTTATTCTTGCATAAGTGTATATATTCATTACCACAATTTGCTAGCAAATCAGTATCAGTATGAGTTTTCAAGATAGCCTGCCATTTCTCAGTAGTTTGGAATGATCTTCTTATCCAACTTAATTTTAAAGAACAAATGAAAGCGTGTATGATAATCATCTTTGGTCCTCCATTCACATAGTCTCGAATGTGGTTGGTTGATTGAAGGGTTTTGCGCCTACATGAATCCGCCCTTACGGGTTTCATCTCACTGACGGAAGTCGGTGTTCTGTCGGCGTGAGGGAAGTTGCCTTCACTCAGGGGGTGGATAGGAGTCACCTATACTATATCCTATCCTTATATCTCGATGAAATTTGGGAGACGACTCCTTGGTCCGAAATGGTTCGTCGCGCCGGTTGATGCAGCTTTGGCTGTTGTTCCTAATTAGTGTTTTGGTATCGTTGGGGGAGGTCAAAAAAATGGCCAAGATGGCTTATATTAATGTATATATATATAATAATAAGAAGAAAATAAAAATTATTTATATATTTTGAAAGTATATTTATTGCAAACATTCCTGTTCTTGTAGGGAAGTATATATATTATATTTGTTATGTACCTCGGGTCTCTGACCTCCGGTTGTGCCCGACAATAGAGAAACGTCTCTGCTTCCGTTAGGTACAGTACTTTGTTTCTTTGTCAGGCTTGGCCGGAGTCTGAGATTATCCGAGGGGTCCCTATGGTGTATGTGGGGTTTTACCTTTAATTCTATAGTAAATGTTTATATTTTTTTATTTTTTTCAAACCCCTAAGCGGCGCAAAGCGCCGCCGGGGTTTGATCTGTAAACACTTTGTCCACTTCCGGTGCTTCCCCATGCGTGAAAGCCTTCTGGGAAATTAAGGCCGCATACTGTCTACAAAAATATGTTGGTAAACCCTACCGTATCGGTATTGATTGCAGTTTACTTGTAAAATATCATGAATTCTCTATTTAATAAAAACATATATTTAATGCAGTGAAGATAAACGAAACATTATATCTTCACAAGTAAAAACTTCACTCTGTAAGTATTGTCCAATCTGAACGGTACATTATATTTCTGCGTAGATTTTCAGTTTCAAGTTTAGATGAAGTGACGGCAGTATAAGTGGTTGAGCTGTTTACCTTTGCAGCATACATTGTTGTTTTTACATAACTACACAATTAATATCATTTTNGTCAAAAGAATTATATATGCAAAAATTGCTGCAATTTTGACAAAAGGTGTAAATGATAGTTTATGTAAATCGTCTTATGTCCCCGGCTTCTCTCTCTCTCTTAGAAGATGACATTATTACCAAATCATTGACATTTGGCCCAAAACGTGCGGTTACAACTAGATATTGAGCGTGAACTGAATATTCTGAACAACACAATTAATGCCATTTACAATTTATATGATTATAATTAAATAGATTAAAGTATGCAGGATTCGTTCCCTCGTGGTTGGTGGACTGTCAGTAAGTCATTTTCATAAAATGGTTTGGTGTCCAGCAGCTTTGCTGCATTTTCTTGTTTACTCTATTTTGTGTTTTGTTTTGTTCCTATATTTTGGAAGTCCGTCGAATCGTCTAAATGTTTTGTATCTAATCTAACCCTATCCTCTGCGCCGGCGTTAACGCGCCTACTCTTTCGACAATACACAGAGGGATTTTTTACGTGCAGGTTAGACCCTCCTACACGGGACACCGTTTATAATCCCCTCCGCCGGACTGTATGTTATTGGTTAATCGTTAGTGTCATGCAGGTGCTAGGCTTAATTAACCTTAATTTGTGGCGTCCATTCTCGAAACCGAATCCAGTTCTTGCACATTATGGAAAACTTTCCTTCAATACAAATGTTCTCGTTCATATAAAACTTTTCCTTGGCTTTCGCTGTAACTGTCCACTGTTCTGACTTTTATAATTATGTTTTGTGAGTATTAGTTTAAGTTAGTTGTTGTGGGAGAGGGGGGGGTGGTTGTGACGGGTTTGTGCATTGGTGAGAATTATCAGTAGGCAGAGGAGGGTTGAGTAGATGCAGGTGNGAGTTTCTATTGAGAATGGATTCTACCAGTAAAGTTATTGGAGGATCATTAAGATAAAGAAAAGAATTAGGATAGTCGCAATTGGGGATTGGGAATTTGTTATGCACAAGTTGGACTGAATTTTAAAGTCGGGGGTGTTTTCAGGGGGTTATCGGGTTCGATATATTGTCGCATACTTTTCGATCCTACCTGGGCCGAATTCTGTGTCAAAAAATGTTTTCGCTATATATGATTTACAAGGCCGTGATAGATGTCCTGTGCGCTTTTTGTTAGCGCGGTTTTGATTGGCTATATGTCAAAAGTAGGGGGTGTTTTCTATGAGCGGATTCGAGTGCATTTCGATCCTACCTCAGCCGAATTGTGTATTCAAAAATGTTTGCTATAAATTTCACTAAGCCGTGATAGAAGGTTACAGTTTTTAAAAGTAGGTGTTTTTTTCTATGAGTTGGTTCGATTTTATTTCGAACCTTATCTGTTATTAACATACCTTTGAGGCAGAATTTGATAATTATTTGATAAACCTATCGATACGGGGAGGGGCTTGTTATGTTCGTATTCTATATTGTTAATATTTAATGGGTGGGGATGAGAGAGGGATGTGGTTATGCGTTTATGGTTGAGGGTAGTTTGATTTTATCTGACCCACCATTCCATAAATATCGGAACAGAATTTCATTTGGATTTAGAAGTGAAATTAAAAGGTGATTAAACTGTGATACCAGGAATGATTTAATCATATGAATTCTACCAATAGGTGTTAAAGACCTTCTACTCCAAGATTTTAGTAATGATTTTAGCTTAATTAGTTTTTTGTCGAAATTTATCTTTTGAATTTCATGAAGATTTATACTACCTGGTAAACTCAATTCCCAAAAGTGTAAATTTGCTTCTACCCCACTGTAACTGGAGATTCGGTAAAAGGTTTCTTCACTAACCTTTTTATTACCAATCCAAACTACTTGTGTTTTTTCTACATTAATTTTCAACCCCGAAATTTTAGCATACTCATTAAGTTCATCAATTGCTTCTGTCAATGATTTTTCTGATCCATCTAAGACAAGTGAGGTATCATCTGCATATTGGGATACTAATATTGGACAATTATCAATTTCTATACCTTGAATTTCGTAATCTGAGGGCCAAAATTTCAACACAGAGTATAAATAAATATGGGGCGATCGGGTCCCCTTGACGACAACTTCGTTTAATATTAAGAGAAGACGACAAATAAGCATTTTTATGTAAAGTTTTAACCCAAGATGAAATACTTTTACAAAATCCAAAGAAATTAAGACTTTATCAATAAAATCCAAGACACTGAATCAAAAGCTTTTTCAAAATCTAACGTCAATAACATTCTAGGAATATCATTGCCTTCAATATATTGCATTATATCATATATGAGCCTTGTGTTTACACCTATATACCGCTCTAAAGGAAAACCAGTTTGATCCCTATCTATCAACTTGTCCAAAACAATTCTAATCCTATAAGCTATAGTACCTGATGCTAATTTTGTAAGCAACATTTAACAATGGTATAGGCCTCCAATTTCTAATAAAATGTCTGGGTTTATCTGCCTTTGGTATACAAGTAATAATTCGCTGCCTTTGAGTTATAGATAATTCCCCCCGATGATAACCATAATTAATTGATCTAACAACAAAATGCCCTAATTTTCTCCCTGGACTTTTTTATTCTTCATGTGTTTTAATGTATTACCAGCTTCCTCATAAGTAATTTCCCCCTCTAATTGATCAGAATCAAGCCGAGACAGCTTCGGTACCTCACAGTCACTAAGAAAAAACATTAAGTTTATGTCATGACCATCACATGTAGAATCAAACAGTTTCCTAGATAAATATTTACATTTGCATGGCATTGTCACTATCTAGCCTCTTTGAAAGCTGTGTCACTGATGGGACTTTAATTACCATGCATCACAAGACACAATTCTTAGCGTATTAATACAACACTGACCGGAACTACAATATCCAATATAAATAAACATGACGGCTGCTGAAATATCGCTGGGCATTGTGAGATTTGACAATGTCATTGTAAATTAATGCGTAAAATAAAAAATTAATTAAAAAACACTTTTATCACAACGAAAACAAGACCAAGGTCTGCAATATCGTACAAAATGCACATCGGTTGAAATCACCAATGCCGGCAATGGAAACAATTTTAACGCTCATGCAATTTATCAGAAATATCGTCTGTTACACTGCACTGATCAACAGGGGTTCGTTACAAATGTCTGAAATACACATATTCTATAGACCTACTGACACATATGTTACAGACCTACTGATATGAGTCACAGCACACATAAACATTTCAGACATTTGTAACGAACCTGTGCTCCGTCGCAAGATCACTCACTTCAAACGCTATCAGTTTCACGCGTCTCGCATCCACGGTTCCTCAGTTTCTGACGACATGTCAAATAACGAGGCTGTTATAGAATCTACCGACTGTTGTCAGGTTCCCATACAATCAACAAATAAATTCACGCCTGGATTCTTCACAAAATGAGCAAAGAGAAAAGTTCGAATTAACTTCCAAAAATAACTCCCTCGTGGAGGGCAAGGTCGGATTTACGGTGTTCACTGTATTTGTCCATGCGCGAAACTTATTCCGGGGAAAAATCGAAACAATTTCAAATCTAACTTTCAGCTCAGAGTTCTATTGATAAACTTAAATCACCCTATAGACATATCATACGCAATTGTATTGATACTGAATTGTGGAATAAAATTGAAGTGTTTGTTAAATTTCAAATTACTACTTCGTTTTCCAATCAGCATGCGACAATACGCTGTTCAAACTATTAAACGAAATTGTGTGGACTGTCGATAAGGCGGGCATTTTTGATTTTAAATATAAATCATAAGTCAAAAAAGAATATAAGAGGCAGAGAAAACGTAAACATAAGTATTGATCTGTTTTTGTATGGTATTTATGATCTATTTGAATGACACAGCTAGCGCGCATTATGTTGTTTGCTTGCGAAGCTGTGTCATTCAAATAGATCATAAATACCATACAAAAACCATTTCATCCTGAGTATATTTCATTTTGACTTTCAGTATATTTTTCACAAATGATGTTCAAAAACATTAAATCTGCGTATTAATATCATCCTTCTTGGAAAAGTAAAAACACTATTAACAAGATAACGTAGACCTTCCTGCAGCTTGGTATGATAGTCTAAACGGTCGGAAAGTTTTGATGTAAGATATTTCTTGAGAAAAGGATGTCCAACGCCTTTGAATTCTTCAAAATCCATTTTCCACTAATTTCACATTCTATTTAGTGAAGTCATTTGTGTCTGTGACTGTTTCATTTTCGTCTGTTTATTATTGAAAGATTGTGTTTTTGTGATGTAAGGTCACTTGTTCAATTAACTGAATTGGCAGTTTATTTGCTGATTGTTTTATAGATATATATGTATGCTTTGTAAAAGCATCCGTTAGTTTCATAAGATTACCCGCTTGTTCAAAAAAAAAGAAAAAAGTTTCTTACGTAAAAAAAGAGAACTTTTTCTAAATTCAGCAGTCCGTTTTGAAATATATTATATTTTTTGTTTGAAATTTCGATTATGTTTATTTATATTTAAATCATGTATGTTTGTTTGGTAAAACCTGTTCGTTTGTTGACATTTTCGACTATTTCTTGTATGATTTTGTTTTTTCATTTTGCAAATTCACTTGTTTATTTATACCATTGACTAACCGATCAACAAAAGCCCCTGTTTATTTTTTATTCGTGCCTATCTATTTTCCAATTTGTTGCTTAATTATGTTTAAACATTTCGTTTAAAAAGCTTGTTTATTAGTTTGTTTAGAGTTCTTTACAATACCTGTAGAAATATGAAAGTAGATGAATATAAAAGTTTAACGCAAACATAACATCATGCCAATAATGTTGTTTTTGTGTGATATGAAGTTTCCATTACTCTCATTAATTCGTGGGTTCGTTGTTTGGCTAACACCAGCAATAACAATGCCCCCTATTGTAGAAGTGATGAATAGGTTTGAATCATTATCATTTTATTATTTTAGTAGAATGCCTCAATATATTCAAAGGCCATGTTGGTGCTAACCGGCTTGGCTTAAGGACATTTTGCGCGAATGATTTATGTAGTATACTTATATAGATATAGAAATTCTAAGCTAAAACGTCATGTAGACAAATTCAGAATCTTATCCGAGGGCAAAGTATACAAATATGTTTATTAAAACAAATCACCGAATGAAAAAAAACACATAAATAGTGTCGTGTGGAGACTTCACATTAAAGATGGACAGGCTATAGCCGTGATCCGATTACATCTTACGTAGAGTATTTACCAGGGATTACCTATACGTGTCAACATCGCGACAGACTTATGGGCCTGCCTTCGATTTCATGAGAATTATCGCTAAAATCAAACGGAAAACATGTTGGGTAATGTATCTACGATTCCTAAAGGGTTCTAGAGTCTTTGAACAATGTTTAATCACCAGGTATAATAGGAAATCTATAATGCCAAACATGTAGTGATTGAGGAAGTGGTTAACTGGTATTTCAAATAAAACCATATCAGAAAAGAAAAGACGAAGATAATGAGATTTCGACCACCGTGTACCAGCTGTATTGCCTGTTAGGAAATCAATTCAGATTTACAAACCGCACCAGCTTCAGTCGGCCTTAGGTTTTGCGCGTTTCACATGCTCGAGGATTTTCTAACAGAGCTTCCTTTTCCATTCTAGATCGGAAACACTCTGTGCACCTGTTTTACTTACATTTTCGTCAACAGAAACTATGGAAATTTAGGATAAGCGTGCAATTGTCAGCTGAGAAATAAAAATAAAACATCCAAATCCAAAGTACCATTTTTGTAGTAACACAAAACAACACACACTAGCATGAACTCTGTTACTCAAATGTATGGTATATGTAGTAACGGAGAGAGTTGTCTATTCACTGTATCACCACTACACAGTCATCGCGTTATTAAAACTGTTTTCGGTATAATCAGACCACAACGACGTGTCGTGTTGACCTTCTATTACCATATAACTTGCAGGAGAATCAATATCCATTTTATTCGTTTATATAAGCAACGGTTCATCGATATGTGGCATATTGTATGTTATCTTTCCACTTAAATATCAAGGCAAAAGGTCATTTCAGTCTCCTTCCATGTAGAACGGAGTTAACAACTGATCGAGCATACTTGAATTGGTGAAGCACCTCGCATTACCGGGAGTCTTTTTTCAACCAATACCGGTCACACGGAAAGCCGCCACACAGGAACAAAGCAAATCACAGCAAAAATATTAAACAATCATAAATAGTTATGAGAGCATGGACGAACACAAATCCGCATAGGTATGACAAATACATTCTCAATGTATTCTGGAAATGTGTTTCATAACAATCGTAAATAAAAAGACTTTTTAAGCATTGAGTTCCGATGGAAATGCCTACTTCACCATAGAATGATCGTTCGATTAGCCCGATGGTGTACCGAGACAGTCTGGTAAATTCGATATATTAACAAATCAATTATTTATTTAAACCACAAATTGAAATATTGAATGAGTCCAGTGTTCAAATGTACTTTTCGAAACTGAACTCGGTCAAATGGTCAATATTCAATCCGATAAAGGCACTACACCTGACTTGTTGATCACTAGCTGTACAGGTACTAACATCCGATAAAGGCACTACACCTGACTTGTTGATAACTAGCTGTACATGTACTAACATCCGATAAAGGCACTACACCTGACTTGTTGATAACTAGCTGTACATGTACTAACATCCGATAAAGGCACTACACCTGACTTGTTTATCACTAGCTGTACATGTACTAACATCCCATAAAGCCTATACACCTGACTTGTTGATCACTAGCTGTACAGGTACTAACATCCGATAAAGGCACTACACCTGACTTGTTTATCACTAGCTGTACATGTACTAACATCCCATAAGGGCACTACACCTGACTTGTTGATCACTAGCTGTACAGGTACTAACATCCGATAAAGGCTATACACCTGACTTGTTGACCACTAGCTGTACAGGTACTAACATCCGATAAAGGCACTACACCTGACTTGTTTATCACTAGCTGTACATGTACTAACATCCCATAAGGGCACTACACCTGACTTGTTGATCACTAGCTGAACATGTACTAACATCCCATAAAGGCACTACACATGACTTGTTGATCACTAGCTGTACGTGTACTTACATCCCATAAAGGCACTACACCTGACTTTTTGATCACTAGTTGTACATGTACTAACATCCGATAAAGGCTATACACCTGACTTGTTGATCACTAGCTGCACATATACTAACATCCGATAAAGGCACTACACCTGACTTGTTGATAACTAGCTGTACATGTACTAACATCCGATAAAGGCTATAGACCTGACTTGTTGATCACTAGCTGTACATGTACTAGCATCCCATAAAGGCACTACACCTGACTTGTTGATCACAAGCTGTACATGTACTAACATCCCATAAAGGCTATACACCTGACTTGTTGATCACTAGCTGTCCATGTCCTAACATCCGATAAAGGCTATACACCTGACTTGTTGATCACTAGCTGTACATGTACTAACATCCGATAAAGGCTATACACCTGACTTGTTGATCACTACCTGTACAGGTACTACATCAGGAACTTCCTATCGGGACACCTGTCTCACTCCAAGGCCCGTGTTCATGAAACCGTTATCATGCTCAAACTCACATCCAGTGTGCAAACCCAATGTCTTGTTCTTGCGATACATTAATCAATTAAATAACATGGAGAACAATGATACATTATAAACTGAATACAGTTGTAAATGTTAACACCTGACTTTTCTTTTGTGACACTTAATTTAAGCGAGTTACAAGAAAGTTGGCCTGAGCACAGATTCCATGCTTGAGCATGAGAATAGTTTCATAAATACGGCCCAGGGAATTTTCTTTAAATCGACAGTATCCCCCCGAAAATCAAAACAAAACAGAAAATAACTTGTATATATTCTGATCACATATTTGTCTCGCACATCATGATCCATGCAGGAAACATTAATTTTAAACTTGATTCATCACGTTTTACTTAATAACATATGTCCTATGAATGCAAACTATTTCATTTTGTTGATGACATCTACTGGCATACTGTTAGATAAGGGCACGTAATGATGAGGAATTACTTGTCCCGTAGGTGAAGTAGCCATTTATAACATTCTTCTCGAGTGGTGGTATCATAGGGTCTGCCAGGCCTGAGACTGTCAAATGTCGACCCAGTGTGGTTAAAATGGTGCCACAGGGCAACTTGGCGATTTAGCTTATCAAATTGGAGCATTCCAATAATTCTGTCTCTGTCCTCTTTCGGCAGTCACGATGTTGCTTTACATCGAGCAACGTTTTCAGTGTGTGCTTACTAAAACCTTCACTGTCTTTGAAGCAGGAAAGAAATATTTCCTGTCAACAAAAAAAGCCTCCCATTCTGCAAGCAACTAATATGAGCTTCGTCTTATAACAAAAACTATCTTGCAGGTTTCTACAGGGATACATTTTAGCGTTCTAGTTTTTGTTATGTAAAATATATGTATGCGTGTGTATTAATGTTATGTCATATCCTATGGTTTGACTTTTCCTGTGTAATGAATGCGTTGCATATTTGTCATTGTATGTTGACGCCGTGGTACATTTTTTCATTGTATGTTGACGCCGTGGTACATTTTGTCATTGTATGTTGACGCCGTGGTACATTTTGTCTTTGTATGTTGACGCCGTGGTACATTTTGTCAGTGTATGGTGACGCCGTGGTACATTTTTTCATTGTATGGTGACGCCGTGGTACATTTTGTCATTGTATGTTGACGCCGTGGTACATTTTGTCATTGTATGGTGACGCCGTGGTACATATTTGTCATTGTATGTTGACGCCGTGGTACATTTTGTCCTTCATGTTATCATTTTCCCTTAGTGTAATGATAATGTGCAATAACATGACCGAGTCCGTTGACCTATTGTTATATTTTGTCATTCAAAGTTGGCCAATTGGTGCATGTTGTCCTTGTGTGTTAACCTATCGGTATGCATTATTTGTGTGTGTTAACCTATCGGTATACATTATCTTTGTGTTAACCTATCGGTATACATTATTTGTGTGTTAACCTATCGGTATACATTATCCTTGTGTTAACCTATCGGTATACATTATCCTTGTTTGTATACCTATAGGTATACATTATCTTTGTGTGTTAACCTATCGGTATACATTATCCTTGTTTGTTTACCTATCGGTATACATTATCTTTATGTTAACCTATCGGTATACATTATTTTTGTTTGTTTAACCTATAGGTATACATTATCTTTGTGTGTTAACCTATCGGTATATATTATCCTTGTTTGTTAACCTGTCGGTATACATTATCCTTGTTTGTTAACCTGTCGGTATACATTATCCTTTTTTGTTTACCTATAGGTATACATTATCCTTGTGTTAACCTATAGGTATACATTATCATTGTTTGTTTACCTATCGGTATACATTATCTTTGTGTGTTAACCTATCGGTATACATTATCCTTGTTTGTTAACCTATCGGTATACATTATCCTTGTTTGTTTACCTATAGGTATACATTATCTTTGTGTGTTAACATATCGGTATACATTACCCTTGTGTGTTAACCTATCGGTATACATTATCATTGTGTGTTAACCTATCGGTATAAATTATCCTTGTTTGTTTACCTATAGGTATACATTATCATTGTGTGTTAACCTATCGGTATACATTATCCTTGTTTGTTAACCTATCGGTATACATTATTCTTGTTTGTTTAACCTATAGGTATACATTATCCTTGTGTTAACCTATCGGTATACATTATCATTGTGTGTTAACCTGTCGGTATAAATTATCCTTGTTTGTTAACCTATCGGTATACATTATCCTTGTTTGTTTACCTATAGGTATACATTATCTTTGTGTGTTAATCTATCGGTATACATTATCCTTGTTTGTTAACCTGTCGGTATACATTATTCTTGTTTGTTTAACCTGTCGGTATACATTATTCTTGTTTGTTTACCTATAGGTATACATTATCATTGTTTGTTTACCTATCGGTATACATTATCCTTGTGTTAACCTATCGGTATACATTATCCTTGTTTGTTTACCTATCGGTATACATTATCCTTGTGTGTTTACCTGTCGGTATACATTATCTTTGTGTGTTAACCTATACATTATGTTTGTGTGTTAACCTATCGGTATGCATTATCATTGTGTGTTAACCTGTCGGTATAAATTATCCTTGTTTGTTTACCTATCGGTATACATTATCATTGTTTGTTTACCTATTGGTAAGCTTGTCCAGTGTATTGACGCTATGGCGCAATTAGGTCTTGTATATTGACACCGTCCTTAAATATAATGTGAACAAAGGATGGTTAAAGGTTGTTAAAACATTTTGTATCCTCATTAAGATATCCATAGGTTGTTTTAATTCACTGAAGTGCTCACTTTTAACATTTGTCAATTCTTCTGAGTAACATACAGTGAAGCTAGAAAGCAGAACTTTGACGGTTATTGTGACCAATATTGATCGTAAGCTTTGTATTTGTTTTGCCCTTTAAAACTCTGCTAAATGCAGCCGTCAGCGCGGGTTGTTGTCGCCGTATTTTATTTAAACTTGTCAACCATGTGTACGTATTACAACCCATGCGTTGTGTATACATAGGACTCCCTATTTAGTTCTGCTGATTAGTTAACACGTTCAATACAATGCTTGTTTTACACTTTTACAGTTACCCGTCCTGATTCTTCTCGTCATACTCCCTGTTGTCACAGCAGAATGTGCGTCCATTCCATATCCAAGACTGCTCAGAGAATGTTACAATGATATTTGCAAGAAATTTCCAACCAATGATTATCCTGGCGAACTGCCAAGCATCATTTGTATCAACAAGTATCGATGGTGGACAGACTCGGAGTCGTGTCATCCTCCACTACTTCCGACTACGTTGGATTATGTCCGAGATTTATCTGAAAGGGGTCACCACGGAAGGGACAAGAGGGAAGCAACAGTTCCAAAACGTAAAAGGAAGGAAATCAGGATGTTAACTAAACGTGAATTAAAGAAGTACTTCAAAGCATTAAAAAAGCTCAAGAGAAAGAAAGTACGTATAAATAAGAGGTGAAAACTACCCTTAGGAATCTCCAGTTCACTAATGAATATGCATTATCCACATGTATTGATAGTTTGTAGAAATTAACACCATAAGTAAATTACACTAGTACTAATATTTAGTCAGTACCAATGTATCACCATCCTTGTATGACCAACAGTGCTGTACATGACAATAGTATAAACTATTGGACAGTATTAATGTATCACCATTCTTGTATGACCAACAGTAATGTACCTGACAATAGTATAAATTATTACCCAATAGTCTATATAAATTATAATTGGTCATTTTTGACTGTTTCTGGCTTTTTGTCCAATTTCGGCTGAAGGGGTGAAACAATCAAAACTGTTTTCCCGGTCAGAGAGAACTGTTACCCGGCGCGAATTCGATGCGCAGAAATCCCCCCTCGAGAGCCCCGTTCAAGCGT
The DNA here is from genome assembly GCF_002113885.1 of Mizuhopecten yessoensis. Classification (NCBI taxonomy): domain Eukaryota; kingdom Metazoa; phylum Mollusca; class Bivalvia; order Pectinida; family Pectinidae; genus Mizuhopecten; species Mizuhopecten yessoensis. The sequence goes on along the minus strand of NW_018408776.1, from coordinate 246,408 downwards.
TTCGGTGACCGCGACTCAGTGTTGAAGCAATGGCAACATTGCATGCAGCATTGATACTAATATTTATTTGGTAATAAAACAATTGTTTCATGTTTATTTTGGAAACAGTCAAAACTATCATCCCTCGGTAGGGGGAAGCCCTGTGGAACTGTTTGCCCTTGGCCTAGCGGCCTCGGGCAAACAGGTCCCCAGGGCTTCCCCCTACCTCGGGATGATAGTAGTATGACTGTTCCCCAAATAGCCATGAAACAATTGTATACTGTTAGACCGTATCAATGTATCACCATCCTTGTATGACCAACAGTGCTGTACATGACAATAGTATAAACTGTTAGACCGAATCAATGTATCACCATCCTTGTATGACAAACAGTGTTGTACATGACAATAGTATAAACCGTTAAACAGTATCAATGTATCACCATGCTTGTATGACCAACAGTGTTGTACATGACAATAGCATAAACTGTTAGACAGTATCAATGTATCACCATCCTTGTATGACAAACAGTAATGTACATGACAAGAGTATAAACTGTTAGACAGTATCAATGTATCACCATGCTTGTATGACCAACAGTGTTGTACATGACAATAGTATAAACTGTTAGACAGTATCAATGTATCACCATGCTTGTATGACCAACAGTGTTGTACATGACAATAGTATAAACTGTTAGACAGTATCAATGTATCACCATGCTTGTATGACCAACAGTGTTGTACATGACAATAGTATAAACTGTTAGACAGTATCAATGTATCACCATGCTTGTATGACCAACAGTGTTGTACATGACAATAGTATAAACTGTTAGACAGTATCAATGTATCACCATGCTTGTATGACCAACAGTGTTGTACATGACAATAGTATAAACTGTTAGACAGTATCAATGTATCACCATGCTTGTATGACCAACAGTGTTGTACATGACAATAGTATAAACTGTTAGACAGTATCAATGTATCACCATGCTTGTATGACCAACAGTGTTGTACATGACAATAGTATAAACTGTTAGACAGTATCAATGTATCACCATGCTTGTATGACCAACAGTGTTGTACATGACAATAGTATAAACTGTTAGACAGTATCAATGTATCACCATGCTTGTATGACCAACAGTGTTGTACATGACAATAGTATAAACTGTTAGACCGTATCAATGTTTCACCATCCTTGTATGACCAACAGTGTTGTGCATGACAATAGTATAAACTGTTAGACAGTATCAATGTATCACCATGCTTGTATGACCAACAGTGTTGTACATGACAATAGTATAAACTGTTGGACAGTATCAATGTATCACCATCCTTGTATGACCAACAGTGTTGTACATGACAATAGTATAAACTATTGGACAGTATTAATGTATCACCATTCTTGTATGACCAACAGTGTTTTTAATGACAATCGTTTTTATTGTTGGTCAGTGTTAATGTAACGCCGTCCTTTTATGACGTGTAAACAGATACCGGGTACAAACGTTAGCGTGTACGACTCTCTGGCCCATATACATAACGGAGATATCGCCAGGACGGCGCACATTGGACCCAATTTCCTGGGCTGGCATCGCGTCTACCTGTATGCGTAAGTACACAGAACTGTGTTATAATGCCATAATTTATTAAGGACTCGATATTTTACTAAAAGTCGGTGTATATTGTCCATCACACAAACAGTATCATACATTTTACTTGACTGTATTCGCTTTTCAAAATACAGAGCGGGGTCGGATATACCCGGACATTTTAGGAGAAAATGATGTGTATGCTAAATATTGAGCGAAGTCCCTTAACCAAACCCGTTTACAAAGCTTGTATTGTGCATCAATAACGTGATAAACTTAGTGCATCTAAGTCCGTGGATCAAGTATTATTTGTAAACCAAACTCAGTTAATAAATCATTTTGTGGGTGATTCCTCACTGGGGCGAAGTTGATAACTTATTCAATATTTTGCCTCACACATCAATTAATTATGTAATGAAATACAAACAGTAGGGTCAACACCTATGGAGACTTAACATTACCGTCGGCCCCACTTGGAATTTCAAAACAAGATAAATCCGAAAATGTATGAGTATAGGAAGCTTAAATCAGGAACAGCAAGTTTCAGAATTCATTTTGTGATAAATGGGACCTCCTTGACTTACACCAGTGTGGGTGTTAAAGGTGCAGTGATACAATTCGTCCAAGAGCATTTAAATGGCACAATTACTATATAATTATATCATCATCGTGTGCAACATATTCCAACTGTTATTTTGATACCGAATATGACACTATTTCAAGAAAGAATTGTTCTTTTTATTGAGGATTTAAGCAGAAAAGTATGTGAAATTTCATTACTAATGAGAACATTTATATTTCTTCCTTAAAAGCTGGCTACCAATAATATCTTTCAACACCAGGAATTTCAAAAAAAAAATGGCAACCGGTTATATGAACACTTTTGATTCAAAAAAAGAAAAACATAGCTTTCTTTCCACTTTTCCTTTAACATGTGTTTCTTCATGACCAAATGGCCTTAGGTCTTGATATTTGACAAGTAAGTTGTTCATGTGAATGGATTTAAGTTTTGTAAACGTTGATCACCTTGATCTGCGTTCAAGGTCACAACAATCAAATATGCTAATATAACATTTTTGTATTGGGAGTCAGACAAGGTGATCTTTCCTGGCTGTATTTGTTTAGAGCTCACGATATAAAATAATGTAATATTCCTTTATATTTTGTTTAATGAATGGGCAATACGCAACATAAGATAATAACAAGAACTGTAAGCCAAAGGCTAACTTATATCCTCCACTCCTTTATAAAACAGAACTGTAAGATAAAAGCTTACTAAAGGCAAAGCATTGCAAAGCAATCTATAGTCTCCCACCAGTAATTATTTAAGTATATGGGTCACTGACATATTTCCTGTTCTCCCTCCTCATGCCAAACCATACTTGCATACCAAATCTTGTTAGCCCAGATGAACCAGTTTTGCCAAAATCGTCCTAGTAGTTAAGGAAGAGTTGTCAAGACAAAGATTTTTTAACAAAGGGCCATAACTACTTTAAAAGGGTCGAAATGAAAACATAGTACCCTGATGTACGACAAAGGACCATAACTCCTTTTTAAAGGGTTGGAATGAAAACATACTACTTGGATGCACAATGTCAGGGGGCAGTTACCATATCTGTACACTTCCGTTGAAATTGGCATTTTAGTTTTTGAGGAGTTGTCTGGACAAGTATTTTTCAACAAAGGGCCATCACTTTGTAAAAAGAAAAGTCAGAATAAAAAACAAATACTGGATGCACAACTTCAGGTGGTAGTTCATATCTGGAAACTTCCGTTGAAATTAGTCCATTACTTTAGAAAGAGTTGTCCTGACAAACTTTTTCTACGGACAGACAGATGGACAGGCAGACAAGCTGATTCCAGTATACCCCACCCCCTAACTTCGTGCGGGGGTATACTAAAGTGTATCATAGTTTTACTTTTAAAATTGTTTTTACATTATTGCATATCTTTGTCTATAGCACAATCTCAACATTAAGTAGTTATCCAGAGGAAGGTTACTTTGGCAGAATACATATTCATGAGTTATTACTGCTGCACATAACTTTAAAACATGCGTAAGATAATAAAGTGTTTTGGTATGATAAAAAAACACCAGGAAATGTATCGGTATTTACCATAAAAACATTGATAACACAATATCCATGATTATGTGAAATTTGGCATTGATCATGTTTGGCATGCTAGAAAAGTGTTTAGCCGGTTTTTTATATTACATTTGTACATAAAAACGATTCTGTAGACAGAATATATATACGATTTTTATTAAAGAAGTTAAATATAGGCAAGTTGAAAATGTTTGTTGAATTTTACATTTAGTGAAAATTTTGCATGTTTTTCTAATTAAAAGTACACTACGCTTACTTCATGTATACCAATATGACATATTTAGCATCAAAATGACAATAATTTTATACACTGTATACTATCATAATTCATTTTCAAAATAGCATTGGCCTGTGCCATTTATCTGTCATTTTGTTAGGATACCCCCGTCACTCAACCAGGTGGTATGCAAGGAGATCCACTACGGTTATATGCAGTTATTGATCATTTTTATGTATCTACATTTGGCAACAGAATAAAAGAAATCGAAGCATGGGCCACATGTTGACCCCACCTATGTGATTAACCTTTGAATAAAATGAACTCCTGCGACATAGTTAAGGCATGGTCAATAGTTTGTGAGAAGAACAACAACATATTAGCTATGTCGTTACATGTTTCTAGAAGGAAACAAAACAAAAATAGTCTAGCTTGCATGATCTATACAAATCTACCGCTATTATTATCATGACATCTTTCATACATTTTCTGTATTTTCAGGTTTGAGAACGCCTTACACAAAGTCCAGCCCGGAGTAATTCTACCCTATTGGGATTGCACTATCGAGGAGGGTCTACAAACGCCCAAACTATCAAATTTTTTCAGTAAAACTTTTCTTGGAAAGGCCGATGGTAAATTGAAAAAGGCTAAATATGGTGACAGTTCCATTTGGAATATTGTAAGAAACATTGAGACAGGTGGACCGCTACCAAGTCGTTTGGATATCATAAAAGTTCTAACACGAAACCGAACTATTGACATAGTAGTTCCCTTTGCAGTCGCTCCTTATAATCTAGAATATCTACACAACGGAATCCACACCTACGTCGGCGGCCATTTAACTTCACTCAATTTGGCAACTGAGGATCCAATATTTTTTCTTTTGCATTGTTTTATAGACTATATATACGAGAAGTTCAGACAGCGACAGAAATCCCTAGGTATCGACCCCACAATCAACGTCCCAGATCCGGGGGATGACTATTTGGGTGGAAAACATCGGCCTTACGCTAACATGTCCTTCTTCACAAACTACACGAACGCGGACGGATACTCAGACTACTGGACTGAGGAAGTTTATGAATACGAGGACAGTCCTAGTACATGTTACACGGACTGCGGATCTCCCAATCTCGTGTGTATCAAGGGGTTTTGTTATCCAAAAACTGGAAAAGGGATGCCTGTCCCAAGAAAGTTAACGGAAGAGGAATCGGAATATTTCAGAGGTAACAAATCTAACGTTGATAATGTCAATGAAACTGTAGATGAGACCAATAATTCTACTCCGAACAAACGAAGAAAACGCAGTGCACAAATTGAGTACGACACTGAAATTTGTAGCGGGTCTCACTGTCCCGGGTCGGACGCTCCAATACAAAACATCTTTAGCATCGACGGCGGACAAAGTGATATAGACGAATGGGTGTTCATCGCTGTAAAAGTTACGTTTTTTAGACCAATGAATCTACATTTCAACACTTTCCAATACCATAACGACTCAATAGACGACACGCATGATGTATTTGATTCTTTTTATTCGAAGAATTTACAAGCATCTATGCACGTTGGTCACCAAGGAACATACCATGACTTATGTCGCGTAAACAGTGGAGGGGTAGGCAGGGTGTTCGTCCGGTCGGACGGACTTAATTATAATGGCGATTCCATGGAATACGCACTTGTGGACGAGCGACATCCGGTCTCTACGGGAACAGCATACGTGCCTGTTAAGAGCCCGGTTTATTCTCCAACTGAAGTGTCGCTCATTGCTTATGATGATTGTGGCAGGTCATGTCTTCCAACATGTCTCGTTAAGGGTTCCAATCCACCAAAATATATTCCGTGTAGTGGATGTGTACGAATCGATAACTCACCCCCGTACTGTCACGGAAAGACCGTGGCTGATCTCATCTACAGCATGTGGCACTTCGGACGAGGAACCCAGACTGATAATGGAGAATGTCCGTCAGTGAAAGACTCAGCCATATTTGTCAACTTCCTCTGTGATTCGTCAGACGTATACCCCTGGGACCGCTTTAAAGAGTAATAAACACAATTCAATATAGGATTCTAAACAAAAATCAGCTTTATATCACAAAAAAGCTTGTTCCATGTTCACATAAAACATTTTATGAAGAAAAAAATGTTATTAAATTTCTGCAAATGATATGAATGTGTTTGTTAAAAATTATGTACTGGCATACAATATGTAATTATGGGTGGTCAGGTGGTGCAGAGGATAACGCACTCGTCCTTTCACCGAGGCGACCGGGTTTCTATTCCACGATCGGACGTGAAAGCTACAGGGTTCACCTGCCCGACTACGTGGGCATTCTCCGGGTACTCACAGCGCCCTAATGTCCGGGCCTGCAGTTGTTGATTTCAGCTGAACTAGCTTGTTTTATAATAGTTGTAAGATAAATCAAGTTTAGAAACAAGGTAACCGCGAAACGGTACATAATACGCCTGTCCCACGTTGAATGTATGAAATAGTTGTGAGTAATTGCTGTTTAAGAAGAAAGTATTCAACATACCTGGTAGATAAATGAGTGCAATCAAATATATTGGAATCTATGTAGTATGACATTAATGAAACCGAACCCAAGGGGTATAAGTCTGTACTTTAACCTTTCGAAAAAAGTTTTAAACTGAACAAGAGTTTTCTGGACGGGATTAAAATGCTAAAAAACGGGCGATAACTCTTTTAAATATAATTGGAAAAATATTTCAAGAAGACTGAAAGTCGTAGTGTGTTTTCAATGTTTACATGTGTCATTTTGTCCGTTTAACGTGATTTATGTGACTTACAAGAAAGCTTGTTTGGGTACAGAATCCATGCTTGAGCATGAGAACGCTTTCATGAATATAGGGATTGAATAATCAGAAACGCGGGAAAATGTTCTTAAACACACCACATGAACGGCCATAGCGAAGACAAACATAGAGGAGTTTATTTCCCCCAATTCAACCCCAATGTTTATATATATGACATTGGGGTGTAACTTTTACCGAAAGTCGATCTAAACCCCTAAAACATATAAAATAACTCTGAACATCTTAGTTTAGGTCCAAATATATATGTAACAAATTCGCATGTCTCTTTGGTCTCGGCCTCGCTATGTGCGACGTAGGCCTAGTGTTTATATGCCACATTCGTCATGTTCGTGGAAATTCACCCCTGTTCATACTTCCTACTGTTGGAAACAGCCAGATTTATTCCCTGTATCGCAACTATTTTGATCAATATGTGCAGACCCATATGAGACTTCGGAAAGAAATACCTTGTCAGTGCGAGCTTTGTCCGATTTATATCGTGGACACGCGTATGTCAGACGATAGAACATGTCACCTTTGTAAAAAGAAATGGTGTAGTCTATTGTAGTTTACACTTATTTATTTTAAACACTTCTAATACTAATAATATTTTTTTCTAATATTAAACAAAGATAATGGTTTAATGTAATGATAACAGTAGATTTAGCCATTTTTCCACGATGCGATTGGTTTATGAAATGAGAGACAACTCGAAAGAAAATGGGGATTTTAAAACTCTTAAAAGAAGTCCCATGAAACTAATATTAACATACAAAAATTAACATACTAATATTAACACACTAATATTTTAACATACTTATATTAACATGTTGATATCAGATTGCCTCCCCTGATTGAGTATGGACGGCCTTCACTCAGCTCCGATAAGAATGCGAAAAAAAACCTGTATAGATGGGCGACGGAGGACGTATAAAGACTGGAGGAAATAATAAAAGATAAGTTCGAACTATCGTTGCACTGATGTGTTATTATATTACTCTCATAAACACTCATATATTTGATGATTACTTAAAAGCCTTTGTGATCACCATGCGTATAATCGGTGTACATACATTTGCACGAGTGTTCACGTTGTATACATGTACGGGCCATATACCTCCACTCCAGAACGATACAGTAAACGGAATCGCTCCGATATCTCGACCACCTCAACACCATCCCCATCATTAACAAGAGACATTAAACGGGCAAAATCAACCGAAATTCTTTGTGATAGTGACGTCACTTCATCACCTTCTGTCACCTGTAATCCACACATGTCATTTGATCTAACAATGTCGACACCTTGTGCTAGTGGTCAACAATTCAATGCTAACCAAACGCCCCTCCCTAACAAGCTTCAACAGCAACTGCTGATAAACGCACTCTCGTCACAGGGGATTGTACCTCAGCAATTTATACAGCCCAGTACCATGAGCAATAGTATCTCCGACTCTGACATAGACCGTATTGCCAAAGCTGTGCGCAGCTTGATGATGGAAGACATAAACGTTATCGTCCAAAATCATATTGCTCCTTTGACTGATCGTGTGAATTCCCTCGAATCTGAAAATAAAAAACTCAGACACCAAATTGACGACGTTGAGCAATATGGCCGGCGGTCATGAGTAAGATTTTCAGGTTTCCCTGAAAAGGATCGAGATAAAACTACTAATACCATGTTGCAGGCTGCTGCCGCATGTGGGATAGGTCTCATCGTGTAGGGAAACCCCGTCCCAACCAATCCAAGCCACGACAAATCATCACGCATCCTCGCTCGGTTGACACCAAACTCCTCCTGCTGAAATCTGCCAAAAACTTCAGGAAAAATGAAATCTTTAAACATATATCTGTAAATGAATATCTTACACAGCTCCGCAGCCAACTCGCCTATCTCGCTCGACAGGCTGTAAAAAATGGCCATGCCTCTCAGATCTGGACTACCAACGGAAAAAATATTGGTTAAAGATCGTAATGAGCGCGTCCATCTAATAAAAACGGAACGAGACCTCACTGCATTCGGCCATGATATGCACACTTGACTAATGACTATGACATGAAACTGTTATGTTAATGTAGCGAGTAGGCCCTTATGGTCTGCAGTACACACGGACTTTAGTGTATATCGCTACAGTACAGTTTCCATTTATACTACAGTCGTATATTATCTCCATGCAGTGTTTGTTTTGCTATGAGTTACAAAATGACTTTCATAGCTATGAAATATGATTCGAAACAAAAACGTGCTATTCTGATTCATTGTACTTACAGCTACCTAACACCAGTGATCCTCCGATACCATGTTGATGTATTTACGTTATGTATACTAGGTATCTATACTATGTATGTATAAAGTATGTTCTATACGTATGTATGTATGTATGTATGTATGTGTATGTATGTATGTATGTATGTATGTATGTACTTTAAAATGTCGAGTGAACTGGACCCTGTCTCAAGGGTGATCTGCGAAACATTTCGATTTTATTTTCATTTTACTTATGCCCTGCCGCGACACTGCTCTGAACATTTATTGCTCTTGCCCATCCGTCCATTTCGGGTCACTTGGCTTCATTTTCTGTCAACGCTCCTTTAAGTTTGCAATAGTACTGACGAGCTAATGGATGTTAGTGATGTCTTGTTTCGCGGATCTCGTTTGGGGTATACATTAAATCTCTTGAAACGTCTTTTCTTTTGTGTGAATCTATATCTTTTTAAACTTTATTTTATTGAGGTAAACATCACTTTTTTTGTATTATACTGCTATATATGTCCTTATTCTAGATGTATGTACGGATGTATGTATATATTCTCCTAGCGTACTCCTCCATTATCTCATGCCAAGTGCATTTTTCTATCCTCCTGATCCATCTATTGTTCATCATGTTCTCCAGTGCATTTTGACTACTTTACTTTTCATTATTAGCACGAACCCCTTCCCTCCACAACGTTCACCCTATTATAAATATACTTTTCCTCAAATACTAAACTGCATTATACTTTCCTACTCAAAACTCTGTTGGTCTTAGTACGAAATGGTTCACTATGCACCCTATCCGGATGCGATTTCTCATGTTTCTCCAAAGATTATCCTCTGTAACTTAAATGCCGATCTGCCCTAATTTGTATTGCATCCGGATAGGCCTTTTTTACAATCGTTGTTATTCTGTATTTTATAACTATACATGTATGTCTGGAGCTATGCTTGTAGACATCTTATTTGTGCTATTTATACTATATGTATTACCGCTATTGGTGAATGTCCTACTTACTCCAATTAAGTTACAAACACCTTTTACTGATATGAATGTACCTAATGAAGTTAAGAGTGTTGTATCTCTCTCTACCACGCTATGTATCACTTTGTTAATAATTAGATTTTTGCTCCTTCTCTCTGTTGATGTTGAGAGTAACCCTGGGCCAAGTGAGTCTGAATCAGATCTATCCTCGGTTTCATCATGTTCTTCTAATTTTGCAACTTTATTTGATGACGCCAACTATTCTTTTGTGCACATGAATGTCCAAAGTTTGAAACAAAAACTTGACATTCTTTTCAGTGAACTACATAATATAACTATCCTGTCCTTTACCGAAACGTGGCTTAGTCCTGACGAGATAACTTCTGATTTTGACTTTCTCGGTTTTGCACCCCCTTATTGTTACTGCAGACCCAATAGGCAAGAAGGAGGAGTGGCAGTATATGTAAGCAATGAAATTTCCTCTAAACGTCGACCCGACCTAGAGTTACCCTCAGTAGAGTGTGTATGGTTGCAGCTAAATATTTCTGGAAGGTCCATTTTATATGGGACTATCTATAGGCCCCCCGATGCACTAGTTTCTTCCTGGTATCACATTGCCCATTCTATAGATCTTGCATTCAGTACCGGAATCTCTAACATAATTGTAACTGGTGACTTCAATGCAAATTTACTAAGTGACACTAATCACTGTCTACGCCTACGTAATTTACTATATACTTTAAATCTTACCCAAAGCGTTGCCAGTCCTACTTTCTTCACTGAATCGTCTTCCTCCCTTTTAGATATAATTTGCCTAAGTGATCCTTCTTTAGTAAACATGTGTCATGTCGGTGAAAATTTCCTCGATCAGCCTCTTAGATATCATTGTCCCGTGTATGGCACTCTTAACACTTCAAAAACCCTAAAATCCAGTTCTAAACGTAAGATATGGCTATATGACATAGGCAACTACGACGAATATCGTGACAGACTTTCTAAAGTTGACTGGACAGCACTTTCGACATTAATGACATAGACAAAATTACAGAGTAATTTACACGTTATTTACTTACAATTGCAAATGAGTTCATACCTAATAAAGATATAATTGTAAGAGCGAATGATGCTGCTTGGATGAATAGTGCAATTAGAAAATTGATTCGTAAACGGAAGTATATACACCGCAAAGCCAAACAGTCACAGAATACTGACGACTGGTCGAATTTCAGGAAAGCTCGTAACATGTGTATAAATGCCATTCGTAAATCCAAACGTGATTATTTTAACAAATTATGTACGAAGCTTAACCATACTAATACCAGTAGCAAAGAATGGTGGAAGAAAAAAAACATATTCCTCCTAGTTCTCGGAAATTACCGTCCTATCTCTCGTTTGTCTATCATAGGTAAAATGATGGAAAGGTGTATATATAAATATATTTATAACTATTTAACTGACAAGTCCCTACTTTCATCTTGTCAGTCGGGTTTCAGATCCGGTGATTCCACTATAAATCAACTTGTATCTATTTCTAACGATATATTTTCCGCTTTAGATAAAGGTAAAGAAATTAGAATGGTCCTCTGCGATATTAGTAAGGCTTTCGACCGAGTATGGCATCGTGGCCTTCTTTCTAAACTCCAAAACTTCAGTATCACAGGTAAACTATTTGACTGGTTCTCGAGCTATTTACGTAATCGCTGCCAACATGTTGTCATCAATGGTAAACAATCGAACTTAACTTACATTTCTGCTGGAGTTCCTCAAGGGTCAATTCTAGGTCCATTATTGTTTCTAATATTTATAAATGACATCGTCGAAGATATTAATTGTATTATAAAGTTGTTTGCTGACGTCACGTCTCTATACGTTATAGTGGATTTGCCGGATCTGAGCGCTAATCTCTTGAATAATAATCGAAACAAAATCCATGAATGGTTAAAAACATGGCTTGTCGATTTCAATCCTAGTAAGACAGTGTCAATGACAGTAAGCAGAAAAAATGACAAACCACTTCATCCCCTTTTGTCTATGAACAACAACCCACTAACAGTGGTAACATGCCACAAACACCTTGGTGTCTTTATTTTGTCTAATGGAGGGTGGACTGATCATGTTCAGTATATACTTAACAAAGCTTCAAAAAAAAAATAGGCCTCTTAAGAAAACTGAAATTTACTATTGACAGAAAAACGCTTCAGACTATTTATTTTACTTTTATTCGACCTTTGTTAGAATATGGTGACGTGATATGGGACAATATAAAGATAGGCCAAAGCCAACTGTTAGAAAATATTCAACTCGAAGCAGCCAGGATTGTAAATGGGGCTACTAAATTAACAAGTCATGAGAGATTGTATATAGAAACTAGTTTGGACCCTCTTATTGAAAGAAGACGAAAACATAAAATAACACAACTTCATAAGATTGTTCATGGTCAGTGTCCCTCCTATTTAACTAACATACTCCCCGCTTGTCATTCTGACATTCATTCTCACGATACTAGAAACGCGAATAAATTCTGTCAAATAAGATGTCGTACTAAACTCTATAAAGATTCTTTTCTACCTTCCTCTGTTGACTTATGGAATGCTCTTCCGGATGACGTTAAGGA
>NW_018408776.1:203802-229522 GCF_002113885.1 Mizuhopecten yessoensis | reverse complement strand
ACTAATATTAACACACTAATATTAACACACTAATATTAACATAATAATATTAACACACTAATATTAACTTAATAATATTAACACTCTAATATTAACATAAAAATATTAACATAATAATATTAACACACTAATATTAACATAATAATATTAACATAATAATATTAACACACTAATATTAACACACTAATATTAACATACTTATATTAACACACTAATTAACGTGCTTATACTAACATACTAATATTAACACACTAATATTAACACACTAATATTACCATACTTATCTTAACACACTAATATTAACATACTTATCTTAACACACTAATATTAACGTACTAATATTAACATTCTTATATTAATATACTAATATTAACATAATAATATTAACATAATAATATTAACACACTAATATTAACATACTTATCTTAACACACTAATATTAACGTACTAATATTAACATTCTAATATTAATATACTAATGTTAACATACTAATAAAACCATGTTAATATTAACATATAAGAATACTAATATTAACAGACTAACATTAACATACTCATCATACTAATTTAAACATACTAATATTAACATATTAATACTGATATCAACATACTAATCATACTAATATTAACATATTCATATTAATATATTAGCATACTTATATTAACATACCTATATTAGCATACTTATACTTGCATACTAATATAAACATATTAATCATACTAATATAAACATATTAATATTAACATACTAATGCTAATTTTCAAATACTTATTTTTGAAAAGGCATCTAATAGAGCAAATGTTCTAAGATTGTTAAAATATAAAATCTGTAGAAAGGCACTCAAATCTTGTATACTACACTTATCAGACCTATTCTAGAGTATGCTTGTGTTATATGGGATAACTGTATAAAACAAGAAAAAGATCTCTTGGAATCTATCCAGCTTGATGTTATCAGGATAATTACTGGTCTAAGAAAAGGCACTAGCCACTGTATATTATATAAAGAAATAGGATGGGAAAGTTTACAGAATAGGAGGGATAAACTTTAACACATCTTTTTCTTTAAAATAACAAACAAACAAAAACCAAATTATCTACATGAAATTATTCAACCATATATATTAAACCCAGAAGAAAATACATACAATCTTAGGCACTCAAGAATTTTCAATGAGCCCCTTCCTAGAACCACACTATATGCTAATAGTTTTTTCCCCAGTATGATCAACATATGGAACAGTGCCAATAATAACCTTACTAATATTACAAATATTATTACTTTTAAAAGAGAAATACAAAAGGTAATTGTAGGGGACACAGAACAAAATGTATGTACACCTATATTTAAATACTCTGGTTCACGAAAAAGTAATATATTAATGTGTCAATTAAGAAATGGTGCTAGTCAACTAAACTATGATATGTTTAAAGATCACTTGAAACATAGTCCAAACTGTCCTTGTAGTCATGCAATTGAAAACTCTTATTTCTTTTTTGAATGTCCTCTCTATACAGAAGAACGACAAACTTTTATGCAGGATTTTATATTAAATGATGAAGATTTCCATAATACAATACCTTTAAGTACTATTCTAAATGGAAACACTAGTAATAGTGATTTACAGAACAATCAATTGATGGAGTGTGTGCATAAATACATTAATGATACAGGACGGTTTAAATAGATAAATATACAAGCTGTATGTGGTTGGTGTATTCTTTGTATTCTGTAAGATAAATTCATTATTTCTGTTGATAGTGGATAATGAATATATATATTTACATTTAATATACCAAGGTTGATTGATCACAGGGCAACAAATGTCCAGGGACTTTATGTGGTCATGACACTTAAGGTATGATAGAGTAATGTAAATCAATAGTTATAATTTATTTAATTATTGAAAAACTAATAATTTATTATGAAATACCAAAATGCCACATATTTATATCCTGTGAACTAGTGTACTTTGTTATCATATATAATGCCCAACTGCACATCCATTTAAAACAAATATAAACTACATTAAATAAACCAACAAACCCATGCCTGTAGATACAAATGTGGTGTTAGAGTGTATGAGTGAGTGATTGAGATTATTTTGTGTTCTTATATAATTATTTATGTCTTTTTTTGTTTTCATGTTATTTTTTTTATTTTATTTTTATTTATTTTTTTTTTCTGTTTTCTTTTAGTTAACTTTCTATTTGATTTTCCAACTCATCTTAAGACATGTCTACTCCAAATAAGTCCTGGTACATTTCTTTATCAGCATACATGCATGTATCAGTTTTGCTTTATTTCATGTTGCCTAGCAAATTTTAGTTGCTCAAGATCAAGACGTATATCCATATATTTAATTCGATTTGAATACTGTGTATATTCATAACGGTATATTTAATTCTTCTTGACACAAATTTTACAACTTTATTAAATATTAATATCGCAAAGTTTTTAAAAAAAAATCCAAGGATTTTTTTTTTCTGTAGAAACATGAAAATATTAAGCCAGCCTTATTAAATGTATATTACATAGCAATAAATGTATCCATGTGTCATGAGATGAGTTGAAATAAAATGTATGTATGTAAATATTGTATTCAATGTCTTCAAATATCAAAAGTATGCTGGAAGCCATGGAGAGAGCTTATATAGGCAAAGCCTGTTGCTCAATCCTTTTGTTTAATCAATAAAATATATTTGAAATGAAATATTAATACTAACATACTAATATAACCAATAATATTAAAATATTAATCATACTAATATAAAGCGACCAATATTAACTAATATTAACATTCTAATATTAACATACTAATCATACTTATACTAACATATTAATATTAAATTACAAATGTTAACCTACTTATACTAACATACTAATATTAACATACTAATATTAACATACTAATATTAACATACTAATATTAAAATACTAATATTAACATACTAATATTAAAATACTAATATTAACACACTAATATTAACATACTAATATTAACATACTAATATTAAAATACTAATATTAACATACTAATATTAAAATACTAATACTCTCATACTAATATTAACACACTAATACTCTCATACTAATATTAAAATGCCAATATTAACACACTAATACTCTCATACTAATATTAACACACTAATACTCTCATACTAATGTTAAAATGCTAATATTAACACACTAATACTCTCATACTAATATTAAAATACTAATATTAACACACTATTACTCTCATACTAATATTAAAATGCTAATATTAACACACTAATACTCTCATACTAATATTAAAATCCTAATATTAACACACTAATCCTCTCATACTAATATTAAAATACTAATATTAACACACTAATATTAACACACTAATATTAACATACTAATATTAAAATACTAATATTAAAATACTAATATTAACACACTAATATTAACACACTAATATTAACATACTAATACTCTCATACTAATATTAACAGCTGTTTACGGGGTTATATGTGTTACTATTAACCAATGCAGATGTTGCGTCAAAGAACAAAATAAATTACTGTGTTTTTAAAATATGTTTCTGAAATAAAAAGTATTTCACTAAGGATTAGAATATGAATCAATATTTGTACAGAAATGAAAACTGTTATTCTTGAGCATTCCCAATCAAATGATTGATAGTAGGTTTTGCAAGACCTGTTTATGACCAGAAGGCAGAAATTATTTGGTTCTAAAAACAAGGGGTTAGCTGAAAATAACAATACGTTCCAAAACATGGGCATATCCAGTGAACTATCAGCATCAGTCTTATAATTTTGCTAGAAAGATTATTTATTAAAGACAATTATAAGTGTGAAAAATTGATGGAACCCTGTCACAAAAAGTCGAAAATTGAAATGTCATTTTTTGGAAGCTGATTTACAAGTTAATGGTTATTTGCGTGAAAAACGCTCGTCGCGTATGGACACAACTTGATATTTAAATGTCTGCCCTGTATCGCTTCTATTCAATATGGTTTTATTTTATTTATATGCTTTTAACTGTGGGCTTAGTGACTGATATCATATGCTAGGGACTGTTTTTAAAGGTAAGTGTAAGCCTCTTATGAACGAAAAAGGAAATAAAGACGAATTCCGCTATGCTATTGGTAAAATACCATGCCATGTACCTTATTGTTCTGATGAGGAGGAGGACATACACTGGGCCCACGGAAAACGTATCGCTGAGTATTTTGGAGAAAACGCCCCGTAAAAGAAAAGAAATGTAAAACAGAAACAAAATGTCCATGTTTTATTCAGCCACTTTCCCAAAGCTGTATATACGCTTCTAAATAAATACAACGATTGTAAAATTTTGTTACTAAATTACGAAAACAATTGAGTCGCACTTACTTTTTTGAACGCTATACAGGTTTTGCTCAAAAACGAAAGACTTTTTTCTCAACATCAAACCTTTTTCGGCAAATATGGGCCCTGTAGATTTTCAAAATGAAATTCTAAATGAACAAACTGAGGTCAACAATGTTTTAAATAACTTTTATGTAATGTTGCTTCTGATGACGGTACAGAAGGATTTTATGATGAAATGAATTTGACCAGGATTAGGAAACTTGATCGGCCAAAATTCTATTTAGATTAATGTTTCTCCTTTCATGGTTCTCTCAGGTCAATGTTACGAAAGTCACTGGTATTGATGGTATTTCTTCAAAACTCCTTAGAGCCTGTTGAACAGACATCAGTGTGCCTGCCTTAGAGCCTGTTGTGCAGACATCAGTGTGCCTGCCTTAGAGCCTGTTGTGCAGACATCAGTGTACCTGCCTTAGAGCCTGTTGTACAGACATCAGTGTGCCTGCCTTAGAGCCTGTTGTGCAGACATCAGTGTGCCTGCCTTAGAGCCTGTTGTGCAGACATCAGTGTGCCTGCCTTAGAGCCTGTTTTACAGACATCAGGTGTCTTTGTTAGAACAGATTTAATCTAATTCGAGTTATACCATTCAAATACTTCAACAAGAATACCGGTACGCAACACGTGCAAGAATTTCGCCAATGATGCTGATTAGACACAGCAGTAGATAAGTACATCCCCAAGGCCGTGAACAGCCGCAGAAACTAGTTAGAATCAATAGTATCAACAATCTCCTCAATATTGAGACAGATAACATGACTGTTCCTAGAGATGATGCTAGTAGTGTGTCTGTGATCTGTGTCAAATAGCTATCAAAACAATAGCATTGTGTCGACAGCGACCAGTGACACACATAAGGGATGGGGGGGGGCTGGGGGAGGGGAAGGGGTACTGTGTAAATGTTTCCTTTTTATTTATCTTATCTTTAATGTTGTCTGCGTTTTATTTTTGTCCACTGCAGCCTGTAGGTTATATGTTTCTGTATTTAATTTTAGAATACAATGAGTATGACATGAGTCAGAAATCATTGTTATCAACTCAATTTAATGTATTCAAAATGCAACATCTGTTGAACAGGTTTTGAATGTGAAGTGAATTATAATTTATTGACGGCTATCAGAGGGGTTTGGTAAGCTTAGATGAATATATAAGTATTACTGTTTAAGTTTGAATATGAATGTTACTTATTGAATGAGTATCAGCTGTTAAACAGCTTTAACAAATCTAAAGAAAAAACGCATTTGAAGAACATTTTATTTGAACAATTGAAATATTCATGGCACAGACTTCTAATCCACAACAACATTTGCAGCCTTTCTATTTGTCAAAGTTATTGACTGGAACTAGAATATTGAGTGTTGTCTTAGTCAGACAAAACTCTGGTACATCAGTGTATTTCTTTCGGTGGTACAGTTAGACCACAGGGAAAACACACCACATTTATAAACATGTTAGAGTCATCTAGCGGTAATGTCGATTTTTTCTCTCTCTGTGATTATCATCAAAATTCGAAAGTTTTTAAACTAAGGTAAATGACCTATCAATCATTGTAATAACGAAAGCTTTATCCTGTTGCAATAAGTTTGATGTTTAATCGCAGGCTTTTTCGCGATTTTCGTGAAATATGTCGTGTCGAATGCTGACTGACAAATTTACAATACAGAATTCCGAGAGATGCAGGAAAAAAAAGACGATGGGATTATTTGATGGCCGCTATCAAATCTCAGGGGGATATTTTGGATATTTTGTATCTTTATTTTATTTCACACAAAGATAAAGTGTCAGGTTTGTGTAAAATGACGAATATGAGAGACAAAACCCCGGCATCTGTAACGATTAAATCCGCCATTCCGATATCTGTAGAAAATAGTAGACATAACTCACCGTTAACTCACCGTTGTCGACGTCATACCATTAGTCTTAGACTACCATTGACGCTTCTACTACCGCTACTGGTACGGACTCCCTGTCTGCACCTCCCGCTCTGTAGCATGCGGGGCTGAATTTTCCTGGGTGATGTTTCCACGCACGGTTCAGTCTTGATTTGAATGAATTTAATAATGGAGCGTCTATTACGGTGGAGTCTAAATTGTTCCACGGTTCGGTCACTCGGTTGGGGAAGGCATTTCCTCTAAGTTTAGTCCTAAGTCTTTTCTTGAAAAGTTTTTTGTTGTGTCCTCTGGTGTTGTGTACACTCTGTCCGGCCTCGAAAGTATTATGGCCAAAATTTTATTCTCGAACCAAAGAAATCTTCTTTCTTTTTTACAAATGTGAAGCTCACATAGCCCACTTCATCATGCTTATACCAATTTTAGTACAGTTTTATTTTTATATTTTTTTTACATATCATTATACAGGGGTTAGCCATTTAACAAAAATATCACCCATGGCCACAACCCTCTACTGTACTCTGCTACCTTATACATCACTTTTTTTTCCCCAAAATTTAATCAAAACCTTTTAAATGTCTGGAAAATGCGACAATGAACACAATGATGTATCCGTTTCCTTTCTCACTTTAATAGTGACCGAGTAATATGAATTCTCCTGAAAAGTGTATTTACCAATTCTGCTCTCAAACTACCAACAAAGGGAGGTAATCTGAAAAATGAAAACTTGAATAGGTTTGTAGTTTTCATGAATAAAATTTCTTTTTGGGTGAAATATGATGCCTTGAGATCATGTGCATGTAGAAAACAAACAGTACAGTGATACTATGATGTTACTGTCTTGTTTGATGACGTCATAGTAACTGTGATGTCATCATAACTATGACGTCATCAATGGGCATCTATGACATCATCGAGGATCACTGATATCAAAATATTGAACACTAGGAAACCCATCTCAACAACAAACTAGCAACAGACACACTTCCCGTAACCGATGAACAGCACAGAAATGTAAGATATTCTGAGAAATCAGACAAGTGCCACCATAGCAACCGTTATTTACTTTCCTCGCCTAGAATTGACAGTGACCCTCAGAAATTGTTCATTTAACATATTTCGCTAGAAAAAAAAGATTTTCTTCAGCTGTAATTATGGAAATAAAATTTATTGACATTACTGACTTTGCTTATTTCATCTGTATGCTGAATCAAGTGGAAAAAAACATCTAAAATAGTGTAATTAAAATGAAAACAGATATTTTACCCATTTTTACCCATTTTCAATAAATACAACTTTATGTATTAGTAACCATGGCTACCGGGTGCTGAACTGAGTGAAACAGACTGAAATCTAGTATGAATGCATCAGGAGATAGCCTGTGAACTATTTGATGTTTGGTATCAACTTTACCAATAACATAATTGACACATATGTGATGAATTGCAGAATTTCACAAGTGCCTGTGAAAGCGCGAGTTACCTCTCTTTATACATCCACAGGTAACAGGCTAATGACCTATATATAGACCAATCTATGTAACGGGTTTTTTGGCGTTTTTGAGTAGTTTTAAGTATTAATGAATGAAAGTGAAGCTGAATCAAGCATAAAAAGGGATTTTTTCAGAAAAAATCAAGTTCTATGTGTATATGGTAGCAGAATACAGTAGAAATGGCCCGACTCTGATAAACAAGGCACATGTCGAGGAAATGTAAACACAGCGGTTTTACCCTACACAACACATGTATACATGTATATATATTTGTAAACTGCATTACATTTACAATACATATAAAGCACTGAGAAGTGTATAAACCTCTTTTTTCTATGTATGTCACTTGTGTGAAAACCATGGTTACCACATCAAAAATTACCAAAAAATGCCAAAAAATGCTATTTTTAACCCAAAATTTGACCCCCGCAAGTAGTAATTTTTTTCCTAAGCTCTGTCTGAAATTAAAGATTACCTACCTGGTTGCAGAATTATCTGGGTCGCAGTAAAATTGTAGAACTTGATTTTTTGCAATTTTGCGTCGTGTGCTGTTGTCAAAATTTTACCTCCTGTAAAGCTAGCTTTTCATGTGTACGCACCCTTTCGTATTATGGCCAAAATTTTATTCTCGAACCAAAGAAATCTTCTTTCTTTTTTACAAATGTGAAGCTCACATAGCCCACTTCATCATGCTTATACCAATTTTAGTGCAGTTTTATTTTTATATTTTTTTTACATATCATTATACAGGGGTTAGCCATTTAACAAAAATATCACCCATGGCCACAACCCTCTACTGTACTCTGCTACCTATGTAGCTCAGAAACGATATGTTAACACCCTGTTATCTGTAAAAAGTAGTTCAACCATGACCTGTCAACACACAGTTATCTTTTGAATGTAGTTCTGACATGATCTGTTAACACCAAGTTATCTTTTGGATGTAGTTCTGACACGACCTGTCAACACCCCGTTACCTGTAGAAAGTAGTTCAGACATGATCTGTTCACATCTCGTAAGTCTGTTGAATGTAAGTCAGACACGACATGTTAACACCCAGTTGTCTGTAGAAAGTAGTTCAGACATGACCTGTTCACACCCCGTTATATATACACAGTAGTTCAGACATGGCCTATTAACACCCCGTTATCTGTAGAAAGTATTTCGGACACGACCTGTAACACCCCGTTATCTGTAGAAAGTAGTCCAGGCATGACCTGTTCACACCCCGTTATATATACACATTAGTTCAGACATGGCCTGGTAACACCCCATTATCTGTAGAAAGTAGTTCAGACATGATCTGTTCACACCCCGTTAGCTGTACAGAATAGTTTTGCCATCACTTGCTAAGCAATATACTGGTATATCTGACCTTCTTTTACATATCCTTTCTATAGGTGAACCTGTTTACCGCTCAAAAGTGACAGTCGATCTTGATCCACACTAGTGTAGTCGTGTAAATGCTGTCTTTACAGCCTGAATCGTCTGTACTTGCAGTTTAATCACAATTAGATGTTGTTACCAATGGATACATTCTACCCTTTCTGATACCAAACAAACAGGCAAACAGGAAGCCATCGATCTTGATATTGTTTGTCCCTTATAACCCATATACATTTTGTTGAGTTTTTTTACTTATCAAACCGACTGTTGTAAGGGGGATAACTTGTACATAAATCAACGTTTTTGTTATATGAATTGAGGATTCAATATGTATAACATCAGGATTTGTTCAATGAGAACCCTTAATAAACTTTGATGGTATCAATTTATGCAAAATAAATTGAATTTTGTATTTTCTTTCCCGTCTATATTTTAAATGTTCTATGGAAGCTTTAAAATTGCAAATAAAAATTTAACTAAACAGTATTTTTGAAAAAGTGCGAAAAGTGGGGTCTGTGTTAAAATCCGATACAGATATTTTCATAGACCGGGTTAGTTTTTACTGTACATGTTGTAGTGTAGGTGGGTATGTGGGGTTTAAATAATAATACAATCTATATGCATATTTCTGTTTGGTATGTCATTGTGGAACATTCCCTTAAATAGATACACAATATAACAACTCCTTTTATTGAATATGTAACCACCCAAGTTTATTGCATAATAGAAAACAATATCTATAAATTATTACTACATCGCAAGATATTTTTATTCTGTTCATCATGTTTTTCTGCGTTCTTGCATGAAGAAAAGATTTTATATTTTTATATAACATAGTTAATATGTTTTTAGGCCATAAAGAAATGAGTATTTAGTATAACTGCTTGGAATAAGATTGATCAGTTGGAATGAATAATAAATGCTAAGATTGTTTTGAACACAAACAGGAATCGAAACATTATTTTACGAGCTTTCGAAAACGAGTGTTTCCTTTGTCAAGAAAAGAGTGTAAATGAACGATGTCTCAACCTAAACCACTGAAAACAACTCACTAAGCCACAATTTGCCGAATCAGTGAAGTCAGCTGACAAGTATCATAGATACCTCCCCTAATAGCACTGTAATACTGCAGGCAGTAAGGGGGCAGGTAACATGTTTAGCTATTCCGCTCCTTAGTGGATGTTAAAATGGGGTCAGAAAGATGACTCAGCTGTTGGCCCCCTTCGTCTCTGTTCTTTGACCCCTTCTCCTCTAACCAAGAAGGATCCTTCCATTTTCCTGCCTTTTCACTGGTCCACCCTTTCAAGCACTTTCGAATTGTTCCAGTCTTTGATGTGGTTGTGTATGTTAGCGTGGTCTGTAATGGCTGATTTATTTGGTTGTGTGTGTTAGCGTGGTCTTTAATTGCTGATTGGTGTGGGTATGTGTGTTAGCGTGGTCTGTAATGGCTTATTGATGTGGTTATGTGTGTTGGCTTGATCTGTAATGGCTGATTGATGTTGTTATGTGTGTTAGCGTGGTCTTTAATTGCTGATTGGTGTGGGTATGTGTGTTAGCGTGGTCTGTAAAGGCTGATTGATGTGGTTGTGTATGTTAGGGTGGGTTGTAATGGCTGATTGATGTGGGTATGTGTGTTAGCGTGGTCTGTAATGTCTGATTGATGTGGTTGTGTATGTTAGCGTGGTCTGTAATGGCTTATTGATGTGGTTGTGTGTGTTAGAGTGGTCTGTAATGGCTGATTTATGGGGTTGTGTGTGTTAGCGTGGTCTGTAATAGAAGGATCCTTCCATTTTCCTGCCTTTTCACTGGTCAACCCTTTCAAGCACTTTCGAATTGTTCCAGGCTTTGATGTGGTTGTGTATGTTAGCGTGATCTGTAATGGCTGATTGATGTGGATGTGTGTGTTAGCGTGGTCTGTAAAGGCTGATTGATGTGGTTGTGTATGTTAGTGTGGTCTGTAATGGCTGATTGATGAGGTTGGGGGTGTTAGCGTGGTCTGTAATGGCTTATTGATGTGGTTATGTGTGTTAGCATGGTCTGTAATGGATGATTGATGTGGTTATGTGTGTTTGCGTGGTCTGTAATGGCTGATTGATATGGTTGGGGGGGTTAGCGTGGGCTGTAATGGCTGATTTGTTTATCGTGTCGCCGAAGTCTTCTTTGTATTTCTACTGTAGACTCGCTGTTTTATGGCTTTAACGGCTTTCTCATGTTCTTTTAGGCGTGCCCCAAATCTATTGATGTGGCTGTGTGTGTTAGTGGGGTCGGTAATGGCTGATTGATGTGGTTGCGTGTGTTAGCGTGGTCTGTAATGTCTGATTGATGTGGTTGTGTATGTTAGTGTGGTCTGTAATGGCTGATTGATGTTGTTATGTGTGTTAGCGTGGTCTTTAATGGCTGATTGATGGGGATATGTGTGTTGGCGTGGTCTTTAATGGCCGATTGATGTGGATATGTGTGTTGGCCTGGTCTTTAATGGCTGATTGATGTTGTTATGTGTGTTAGCGTGGTCTTTAATGGCTGATTGATGGGGTTGTGTGTGTTAGCGTGGTCTTTAATGGCTGATTGATGGGGATATGTGTGTTGGCGTGGTCTTTAATGACTGATTGATCTGGATATGTGTGTTGGCGTGGTCTTTAATGGCCGATTGATGTGGATATGTGTGTTGGCGTGGTTTTTAATGGCTGATTGATGTGGTTGTATGTGTTAGCGTGGTCTGTAATGGCTTATTGATGTGGTTATGTGTGTTGGTGTGATCTGTAATGGCTGATTGATGTGGTGATGTGTGTTGGCGTGATCTGTAATGGCTGATTTATGTGGTTTTGTGTGTTAGCGTGGTCTGTAATAGAAGGATCCTTCCATTTTCCTGCCTTTTCACTGGTCAACCCTTTCAAGCACTTTCGAATTGTTCCAGGCTTTGATGTGGTTGTGTATGTTAGCGTGGTCTGTAATGGCTTATTGATGTGGTTGTGTGTGTTAGAGTGGTCTGTAATGGCTGATTTATGGGGTTGTGTGTGTTAGCGTGGTCTTTAATTGCTGATTGGTGTGGGTATGTGTGTTAGCGTGGTCTGTAAAGGCTGATTGATGTGGTTGTGTATGTTAGTGTGGTCTGTAATGGCTGATTGATTTGGTTATGTGTGTTAGCGTGGTCTATAATGGCTGATTGATGTGGTTGTTGGTGTTAGCGTGGTCTGTAATGGCTGCTTGATGATGGTATGTGTGTTAGCGTGGTCTGTAATAGAAGGATCCTTCCATTTTCCTGCCTTTTCACTGGTCAACCCTTTCAAGCACTTTCGAATTGTTCCAGTCTTTGATGTGGGTATGTGTGTTAGCGTGGTCTGTAATAGAAGGATCCTTCCATTTTCCTGCCTTTTCACTGGTCCACCCTTTCAAGCACTTTCGAATTGTTCCAGGCTTTGATGTGGTTGTGTATGTTAGCATGGTCTGTAATGTCTGATTGATGTGGTTGTGTATGTTAGCATGGTCTGTAATGTCTGATTGATGTGGTTGTGTATGTTAGGGTGGGTTGTAATGGCTGATTGATGTGGGTGTGTGTGTTAGTGTGGTCTGTAATGGCTGATTGATGTGCCTGTGTGTGTTAGCGTGGTCTGTAAAGGCTGATTGATGTGGTTGTGTGTGGTAGCGTGGTCTGTAATGGCTGATTCATGTGGTTGTGTGTGTTAGCGTGGCCTGTAATGGCTGATTGATGTGGTGATGTGTGTTGGCGTGATCTGTAATGGCTGATTGATGGGGTTATGTGTGTTGGCGTGATCTGTAATGGCTGATTGATGTGGTGATGTGTGTTGGCGTGATCTGTAATGGCTGATTGATGTGCCTGTGTGTGTTAGCGTGGTCTGTAATGGCTGGTTGATGTGGTTGTGTGTGTTTGCGTGGTCTGTAATGGCTGATTGAGGTGGTTGTGTGTGTTAGCGTGGTGTGTAATGGCTGATTGATGAGGTTGTGTGTGTTAGCGTGGTCTGGAATGGCTGATTGATGTGGTTGTGGGTGTTAGCGTGGTCTGTAATGGCTTATTGATGTGGTTGTGTGTGTAAGAGAGGTCTGTAATGGCTGATTGATGTTGTTATGTGTGTTGGCGTGATCTGTAATGGCTGATTGATGTTGTTATGTGTGTTAGCGTGGTCTTTAATGGCTGATTGATGGGGTTGTGTGGGTTAGCGTGGTCTGTAATGGCTGGTTGATGTGGTTGTGTGTGTTTGCGTGGTCTGTAATGGCTGATTGGTGTGGTTGTGTGTGTTAGCGTGGTCTGTAATGGCTGATTTATTTATCGTCTCTCCGATGTCTTCTTTGTATTTCTACTGTAGACTCGCTGTTTTATGGCTTCAACGTCTTTCTCATGTTCTTTTAGGCGTGCCCCAAATCTCCGGCCACTGTCCTCAGATAAATATTTACATGTCTCCCTTCTTCAGCTTAGTAAACTCTGACTGCGTATAAATTAGCGAATACGCTGTGAAATAAAGGCTCGACGGTTTGATACTTGTTTCAAATAAGGCGCCGTTCACGCTTCAGCGAGATAACAGTCCAATGACAACCAATGCTTGGATCATTCCCCATCTAATAATAATAATAAAATACAACATTTATACATTAGCGCCCTATATAATTTGTAAAATTACTCTAAAGCGCTTTACAACATATGGATAATAGTAATAGTTATAACTGTGGAACAAAAACAAAGGCTTAAATAACTTTTATACATTTAAGCCAGCAATGTGCACATAATTGAACAAATAAAGGGTGGTATTTACATGACGTCTTTGCAGAGATGCAGACGTGAAGAGGCGAGTTTGTATGTCCCTCTTGAATTTGGCCAGGGTATTCCCAAAACACCTTGATACATAGAACATATTCGGGATCCATTATGTCTACTTATACAACAAAAGAATGCTGACCAACTTCTTATTCCATGGATGCACATTCAAATTTCTTTAGCGGTAACGTCAACAATGGCGGCTTCGTTCTGACCGCGTCACTCCATGAGCAGTGTGTCAATGCGCGTACATGACGACCGTTGTAAATGAATAGAAAAGTTTGAAGGGCTTCTCATATTGCTTTATTCAAAATAAAAAAATACAACATAAAAGAAAAAAAATAGTGTTGTTCACTGCGTATTTTCTAAATTTACTCATATATCAATGTAGATACACTGGAACTATATTGTCTTAGCAACCACGGCTTACCGTAGTTACCATCGTGGCAACCCGCTTCGACTTTTTTTCTGCGTAATGAAGCATTTAAACATTTTTTTTAATGTAAATATATATCATTGGCCTTCATTTTGACGGCGTAAACGGTAGTACTGTATAACGCGCACCATAGCATATGTTCGTTGCCAACTGCGTTCATACTACCGTATACGCCGTCAAAATGAAGGTCAGTCCTTAAATGTAAGTTGCAGCTGATACATGGAATTCCGTAAACTACCACTGTTTTGTCATCCTTCGGCAATTTGTCTTTTGGATGAACTAATAGTTGGTGTTGTGTAGTCGCATGGGCTTGCTGGTGTGATGTTTGCGCAACACTATTGAAACTGCTTCCGACACCCATTTCATGTATGGTAATGTGACCATATCATTCGTTTCTCTCTCTTTGTACGTTTGTATTTCTTTGTGCCATTCGCATTGCTTTTATTTTCTATGTGTTCCTATCTACAGGAAAACGCGAAATTTCAACATTTCTCATAGGTCATCGCGAATTATTCTGTTACTGAGAAATCGATCCGCATTTGAATAAATTATGAATTATACAGATTTCATGACATGCATCCTGGTAGAGTAATTTCAAAATGAACAGAATCAATGTAACAAATAAATCAGGCAAAATAATGAAATACAATTTCATAAACACATATAACAACTTACACATAAATAAAAAATATAAAAGTAATCATAACTATCAAAACTTATTGCTGGATTTGATGTAATGATGCACATGTCTAAAGATACTTATGTTGTTTTCTACCGAAAGTTGACTATTTCCAAACAAAAGTAGTTCTAAATTAAAATCAACATGCAAGGCATTTAAATTTTGGAGCAGGGTATGTCTTTCGTTGTTAAAAAGTAAAGCATTCACAAAAAAAGTGAAATGCATTTTCAAAGGGATGGCCACAATAACAAACTGGACTATCAACCAGATTTACTCTAAAAAGATCAAATTTAAGTGGACTACACTGATGTCTAAGTTTAGTATGCAAAACGTTCAATTTACGTTCACCGAAACCTAAGTATATTGGTGGAGGAGATAGTACATTTGAAGTTGAGGAGTTTTTAAAAGAATGTAATGAGGTCAATGACCGTACTGAAAAGTCTTATGAATTCCAACCGTGAAGAGTTGAAGGTATAAAAGATGAATTTGTTAGAGAACGCCTGAAAGGACGAATTCTATAATCATCATTGTTTCTAAGGGTATAACTGTTATTTCTGCAACGGAAGATGGCAATAGAGAATTTAAATAGTCTGGAGTTAATTTGTTGTGCATTTTATACAAAAGTTGGAGTTTTCTTCTATTCGAAAGAGTTTCTAGACCAGTTTCAAAAAGGAAGTCTTCAATTCGGGCATATGAAGGAGGACCAGTTATAATACGAGACGCTTCTCTTTGGGCTTTCTCTAACATTTCTGTTTCATAAATTGTACAACCATCCCACAATTCACAAGCATATTCTAAAACTGGTAAAATAAATGATTTATAAACTTTAAAAGATTATCACGATCTAATAAGTATTTTAGTCTAACAATTACACCTAAATGTTTATGATGATCAGTAAAATTTAAAAATTCGCCATTAAATTCTAATTGTAAATCTTCATCAATTTCAACCAAGTTTGAAACAAAAATTAATTATTTTTTCTGGATTGCATGTTACTAACCAAGATTGGGACCATGCATTAAGAGACTCGAGATCTCTATTCATAACCGTTTGGATTTCTAGACATGAAGAGGAGGATTTTAACAAAGAAGTATCGTGTGCAAAAAAGACGAGAGGTTGATTCAAACACATCAGCAATATCATTAATATAGATAAGAAACAAAAGAGGTCCAGGAATCGAACCCTGTGGAACACCTGCTTCAATGAAACCTAAGTCGGAGTAAGAAGACTTCAAAAAGACTCTCTGGTGCCTCTGAAATAGGTAATTTACCAATGATACAATTCCCCTGAAATTCCATAATCATCAAACCCTTATGCCAAACCCTATCAAAAGCCTTAGAAATATCGCAGAATACCATACATACATGTTTTTTTTCTTCTAGAGCAATACAGATGTTATGATAAATTTCAATGAGCTGATATACAGTAGAATGACCAGGCAAAAAACTAGACTGGTGCTTATAAAAAATCGAGTTTTAATTTAATAATTATGGAAGTTTTTGAAAATTACCCTCTCAAACACTTTTCCAACTGTAGATAATAAAGAAATTGGCCTGTAGTTAGAGGGAGAATGCCTGTCACCTTTGTTTAAACAGTGGCATAACTTTGGCTGTTTTCCAATAGATTGGGTAAACACCAGACGATAAAGACTTATTAAAAATAATTTCAAGGGGAACACAGACTGTTTCTGAAGTGTTTCTGAGCATATGGTGACTGATTCCATTCCTCTGTTGAAGGTACACAGCGTTTTCCTTTTCGATTTTCTCATGAAAGATTTACACCCCTCCCCAATATTGATACTAACTGAATTGCCTTTAAACTCCAGATGGGTGATTAAAATTGATTCGTCTTCGATTGATAATGAAATATTCCCGCGGTTGGCAGTATAGCGGGAATAATTTGCCTCGTGCGTGATAGATTCATGAACAGAACAAACATCAAGAATGTAAATATATAGGTGTGTTTGTTTTTCTATCGTTTTGTCAATTCCATGAATGTTGATAATAAATGTTGAAATAAATATATAGCATCTGGTGCATTTATCACAAAGACGGCTACTCCATGATTTCTTTATAACTCCCATATCATTAGTGTAACTGTTTGACCATTGTAAATTAAAGAAAAAAACGAGTCAAAATTCAAACATTTTAAAAGTTTGATCATTAATTATATATCATACAGAATTGACTTTACTGATATCGACTATAGTCCCATCCTCGATATCCATAGCAAAATTGAAGGCACGAAGGTATCTTTTTGATTGGTCTCAGGTAAAAAAAAAAAAAACACTGACCAATCGCCAGGATGATACATTTCCTTTGAAGATTACAGAGGAGCGACACACGACTTCAAAGCCAGTCATTTTTTACCGTTACGCGACCGAGAGATTCTTTTGAAGTACATCAAAGGATCGAACTAGTCTTCTTGTCTTACCAACAAGGTGGCGCACACTGAGCCTTCAATTTTGCTATGCCATATTCCAGGGGTGCAGAGAGCGTAAGTGAGCGTAAAGGATGCTATAGTCCAGAATTAGTCATAAGTTGCATTTCTTGTAATTTTTTATCAGCCCGATTATGACCGATGATAAACAACAAACAAACACAAGAAAGTCCTTAAAGAGTTTATTTTGAATCATCTTTTAAAAAATGTTATATATACCGTGGTATCGATTTTTCTCATATAACACGTTCTTTATAAACAACGGGGTGTCGCAAGAAAAATATATCCATATGTGTATTTCTTTAAGGTTTTTAATTGGACAGAGTTGGATTGATGACGACTCTAAAGGAACCTATCAAAGTAGTATTCCATGGACGCATCGCAATCAAACACGAGAAACACGTTGTCGTCATTTAGGTCGTGTAAACCGTCTGTTGTGTAGAGCTGTTTGGCAATCACTTGTGATGGATTATCTCCATACCCGTCATACGACCCGTCAAGTTGGAAAAGTCCGGTACATCGTTTGAACTGACTGTCCGGCTGTCGACAATATGGGGTACACAAACGACCGCATTGATCATAGGCAATGAAGGAAACGTTGACGGGACCTTGCTGCGGGTTCCCCACCGCTAAGTAGGCGTACTCCGTGTCGAAGGCGTACTTTCCAGAAAATGGACATTTTTCTATTTGTGGTGAGCTGACCGCAGACAAACTATCCGACCGAATGACTACATAAGACTGTACCGACTGTACGAAACAATGGTCATACGTCCCCGGGTCGCCGGCGGGCAGCTCCTGTTCCAACGGTGGAAACAGTACCGGGTCGAATATATCATTGGACGTGTCAATGTGGTTGTCATGTACAGCATATGTGTTGTATTTTTGGTGAAGTGGTCTTCTGTTTAACACCTTTATTGGAACCCACCTAAAGTGATTCGTATCATCGTCTCCATTCCACATAAAATCGTTTTGGATAGACGGTTCGGCAAAGTCGCACACTCCTCCATGACAGTGATCTTCCGCTGTTGTATCTCGGCGAACTCTGGATGTTGGTGGTCGATGTTCGGTTGAAAATTCATCGAAGAATGTCGGAACTAATAACTTTGGGACGCATTTTCCATTTCGACACTTAAGATTCCTCCCACATATGTCTATACAGTTTTTACGCACATCATTGTCGCTGCATTCTGAACAGTCCTTATCCATTGGGCTTGACTCGTAGCTGTACACATCTCTTGTCCATTGGTTTGAATAACCATCCAATAGGGTCAATGGCTCGAATCCTGGTAAAGGACTACTCTTATTGTGGTAGACTTGTGCCGAAGATGATAATGTGGAGATGTTTGGGAAATTCTCCGCAGGATTGACACCATACTTATCTTTGTAATAAGTACGCATTGATTCCCAGAGATAGTCAATAAAGCAATGAAGAAGAAAAAATACCGGGTCCTTTGGAGCAAGGGAAATATATACCATATCTCCACCTACCCACATGTGTATTGAGTTGTGTATGCGTTCAAGGAGTCCAAATGGTGTACTCCCGTAAGGTAATGAAGTGACTTCCTCTTTTGTGAAATTGAAGAGCCTTTCTACACGCTTTCTATTGGGAAGGTTGCCATCTCCGAAACGTCTCCGTAGTTGCCAGTCTTTGAACGGTCCTTTTGTCACAATATCGGCCCCGTAACCTGCATATCCATTGTTCCATAGTTTGGACCAGTGTGGTCCTAGACCTTCCTCGTACAGTTCGGCTTCCACTCGACAATCCCAATACGGAAAAGTAAGGTCAGGCTCATATTTGCGCAGTTCATCTTCCAACCTGAAAAAATAGCATTATCCGTTAAAAGAGAAAGAAAAATCACACAAAAACACTGACTGAACCTAGTAATTCTCACATACTATTTAATGAAAGTTGATTGCGTTGTAAAACACTTTGCAATTATCAAATGGAACTTTCGTAACATAATATTGAATAGTTTTTATATAACATTTTTTAATCATTCAGAAACACAACAGTAACATCTTTTATAAACACCCGTATGACGATTACTATTTTAAAAGAACCAACTAAACTTTAGTGTAGTTTTGATACGTGTACAATAGTGACCCGTGTCAAAACCCATACTCACAATACAAGCTGAATTTGTAAGCAGTTCGTGGTGTATTAAGTATTTAAAGTTTTAAAATGTTCCAGTAATATGAATACTAGGTAGACCACACATCCCCAATTTACCTTAATTACGAACGTGTGCTTTATTCAAAACGTTACTTGATATAACAAATTCTTGAAACCTCCAAACCTATCGGAATGTTCAATACATATTTCCTGTTTAAAATATTTCATTGTGTACTGCATCCATTATCCCTATGCTTTGTCGGTGTAGTATAATGATATAATATGATCAATTTTAACTCAAGAAATATTTCATGTATGCATTCGGTACTTTTAGAGAGTCAAACATCTAATATACTCAGTTGTAATTGTTTGAATGATATCAAACGTGAAGGCCTTATCATTAGGTCGTCTCTCGGTACTATTAAAGCTCCTCTATCGGAATCGTCGTACCCAATTAATGTTTGACCACAGTTATATTAGCATTGCAATATCATGTATAAATCCTAATTGGTGACAAAGCAGGCTGACTACTTGTACTTCGTGTTGTGGCCCCTTACTGGAGCGGACATTCTCTCATACTTCCTTTGGATCATCTCTCTCGATTTTTCTTTGCAAGTCCGTTTTATCAAAACTCAGAGTACACCACTTATTAACTTTTCATGATCCTGTACCACCCCTTGTACATATATAATAAGGCACGTGCGACAATTAATCTAACTTCTAATCTAACTTTCCCCTACCAACCTAACAATACTTAGATGTACCATATGGCAATGACAATTATCCTTGTCTGGTTTGGGGAGTTCACACTCTCGTTCCTATCTCTATGTCATCCAAGATGGACCTGGTCGCTACTAGATGGATAGCCCTGCAGCATTATCTTCAATTCAACCGCCCCCTTGTCCGTCACTCCCGGTGTTACCCAAATCTAAAGATTTGACCTCAAAGTATATAAAGTATATTTGACCAAAGTGCCGCTCTGTATTGATACCCACTATCTTGCATGTTATGGGATGGTTCCAATCTGTAATTAATTGCCTAATTATCGGCCTGTTTTGTAACATTGAGAAATATGAACAGAGGTAATTTTCCACGTATATGCCAAACGTGACATGTAAACAATAGTAGATCTACTCTGCTCATTGTCGGAGGCAGAGACTACCAACAAGGGATACGGGGATCATGCGACACAATAATATCTCTGCTATGACAAACCCGTACATAGTTTCATTTCGTTGGATAACTATAAAAGCCGAAGCTTTTTAGTAAAAGCATTCATGAATGAGCTTGTCGACAACGAATTTAGCGGAAAACACTATCCACTTCAGCGATAAGGTTATTGCCTCCAGTGGTATACCCATAGTATCACTAGTGTAATAACTCCAAAATTAGTAGCTTGCCATTCCTAGGGATGATAAGGAAGCAAGCAATACTGTCTTCATTAAGCTGTGAGAGCCCGTAATGTATATAAACAATGATAAGAGCTTCAATTCACCTCATAAGATAGATTCGATGCCAGGGTTGGAAGCCAGGCCCGCCATGAGCTACAGGTACCGCACTCGAGTCGGCATGGAAGCGTACTATGTGATCGTATGTCTATAAATAAATAAAGTGGCACATTGGACTTCAAGCCAAATAATTATATATGACATACATACATACAAACATACATATATGGCCCTAATTGCATAGTAATAATTAACATTGGACAAACCAATATTAATCTCATTATTATAGAAATAAAATATAACCAACACATAAATATACATTGTAATTCTAATTAGCATAAGAGTAGTGTTTTTTGATGCATAGACTAAACCTTATTATCATAGGAAAAGTAATATTGAACCCATCACAATAAAAATGGTTGATTATAATTATATATAGTAGGTATGGGCGAGATGGACGTAAGACACACACGGGCCATTGCTCCTATACCATTGGTTAATTGATACAGTAAGTCAGAAATGAATTACATGTAACTGTATCATAGAGCTGTTTCGTCCTGACGTCATGCTTTATACCAGATGTTTTTTATCAATCGAATCCCCCACTCTATTGACTTCGCTCGTCAACACATGAAATCGACATGACATGCGACTGATTTACTGACACATTTCATGTCACCTTCGTGGTAACCGGGTAGGTTAAGCGGAACGTTCTGACCGTGGGCTTGATAGGTTTTAAATATATCTACAGATGCCTTAGAAAATCTAGTTTATCCGCTAGCAAACTATTTAAATACATAAAATATTAAATGCTGGTACCGGAAACCAGTCCCACGGCTCCCTGGTTCACATTCGCAGGGGATAATTTTGGAAGCGCGTTGGTCTATCAGAAAAATGATATTGTAACGTGTGCGGGGTCTGCCTCAGTTGGTAGCGTTGGCAGAACGGCCCCCGAAACACGCCACGTTTCCGTGCCCCACTAAGGACACTTGTGGGTTGGTTCTGTTATGACTACCGGCCCGGCCGAGCCGAGCCAAGGAGAACAAGAAATCAAAAGGAAAGGCAACAGGTTTATTGGCACAAACTGGAACCCCTGGTACAATCTCCCCTACCGGCGGCGAAATAGTTAGGTTTGGACAAGGCTATTAGGCTAAGGAAAGCTCCCGGTAAGATATAGGAATCGGCTGACTGGTCGCAGCCCCCTAAGGAGTAGTACCGGCTGACTAGTCGCAGCCCTCGGCAGGGGATGGTGGTTTGTCGCTCCAGCTAACTCAGTGTAAAGTGGACCGGCCGGTCCACGCACTACACAGAGGAGCCGTGCTCGCAACACAATGACCTGGCTGCCACGGTTGGAGCGCCCTGAACACCATACGGCCGCCGTCTTATACAGCAGTACACAGATGATTCTAACTTTACTAATTTTACAACCTTGTCCAAATCTGCACATAAAGACCTATCACTAACCTAATGCTTAATTATGTAAAAGGTGCATACGCTTATAATTCTGAAATAACTAAACCTAAATTATACATGACGATTATCCAGTAATTAACAATTAACTATCTAAATGACAAACATAACAAGGGAAATAACTCTTACCTATCACTAAAAACATCGGGGATAAGGTGTGCAGAGGCATAACGTTACAATATAAGCACACGCATGGTCTGTCGTCAAATAATACGACACGGTTATTAACCAATGAAAAGTATCGTTACAACGTTAACATGATAGAGTATCTTGAAAGATAAACATAGGGCACCGATAAGTGATTGCATCTATGAACTGTATTATGAAGTGTATTGTAATTGATACAGTCTGCCAAAATGCATTATAATTCACAATACAGCTGTTTCCTCCTCATTCTACAATATATTAGAAGTAATCATCTCGACCCGTTTTAGCTGTTGTACTGCCATGCTTTGGCCGCAGTATGTCCTGCGGATGGTCATTTTAAAATCGGGATGACCATCTGACCTTTCATTTTGTTTTTCTTCTTGATTGGTCTCTTTGAGGGTCAATTCCGGATATCCATATGTTCTCATTGCTCCGTTGGTCCTGTTGTTCTTTAAAATTGTATCACATCTGTTGATCAGCGTCCGTACTACGCCTAAGTGCTTCTTCAACGTCTGGTCTGGCCAGCCTTTGACTCGGACATTGGGCGTAGTACGCACGTTCCTCAATAGATGTGATACAATTATGTTGGACAAAGAGAGCAATCTGTTCTAGCTGTGGATAAAGAAGACCTATGAATTTGCCGTAGGGGGCCATTTCCTATTGTATTAATACGCTAAGAATTGTGTCTCGTGCTGCATGGTAATTAAAGTCCTATCAACGACACAACTTTCAAAGAGGCTATATAGTGACAATGCCATGCACATGTAAATATATAACTTTATACTAACGCTTCACTGGTCATTTGACTGATGACAAAGCGAAAAAGTACATATTTCATATAACTGTGTACTAACGCTTCACTGGTCATTTGACTGATGACAAAGCGACAAAGTACATATTTCATATAACTGTATGCAAACGCTTCACTGGTCATTTGACTGATGAAAGTGACAAAGTACATATTGTACAAGTCATCGAAACGTCTCACCTGAACATTAATTGGCGATAGGTACCTCTTTATTACATTATCCTTTATAATACTGACTACGAATACGTTATATAAATAAATTTGAATTCGTATCATAATATACATGTACGTTAAATGGTACTCATCCTACTTTCATTGTAAATTATTACTTACGCCGTTGCTCCAAATTTTATTCAAAGCGCTGTGAAATCTTGTTTTCTCGTCTTTTGACAGCATGCGGTACTCCTTGCGTTTTCTGATCGGTTCCCCGTCGGGTGGCTTTACCTGACAGAATTCCTCTGAGAATGTCTTGTAGTCTGAACTTGGTTCGGAATGCCACGTTTTAAAGCCGTTTGAGAACAGATACTGATTAAGACACGTGGTTACTGTCAGGGATCCGCCCTCTTTATCTACGGGGATCTCATTGCGTATCTCTCTCAGACATTTCTTCCATTCCACAGGATAGTCAATGGACTGGACAGCCTCTGCTGGCAAGCCTAGATATAGGACGATGATAAGCTGTAACATAAAAGCCATCACGAGGATATCAATATAGTTTGTGATGTTTTATAATATTATTTACCCCCACCCCATCCCCATCAACAAAAATATGAGTTGAATTAGTTTATGATATTGTCACAATGAACAGATACCTTGTGTTTGTAGCATACCGCCGAAAATATATTTCCTCTAAATAATTGTTTATCATATTTAATCATATGGTGAAGCTCTGAGCCAGACTAGGAATGTTCCGTGCCATTCTAACGTGTGTGTGCTGTCCTTGACGTCTAGCTAGGATATGAGCACTGTATACTGGGTCACGACCAGTTGTCGGAATATATTCGGAATTAAAGATGGCACAGACTGTTTGACGTAGTCAAATATAAAAAAATATATGCTACGGTTTCTCATATGATCTTTGAAATTTGATTTTAATTTTTAATAAACAAAAACCTACGTCCAGATTATATATATTGTTTACACCACCATTCACGACCACATGTACTATTGAGAGAGTGATCGTTCAGCTTAATATCTGTTTGAGCTGTCATTTGTTAGCGTCCTATGTTTTGTCTAGCGTAGGGTTTACTGTTTGCGTATAAATAGTCCAGGTTCAAAAGTCCAATCATGTTGTCAATTTCGCTCAGTAAAATATTCGCCATACTGATAAAAATCTCGTTTGCCTATTGTTATTATCGCCCTTCACATTTAATGACTATATATTGTATGTTGTGTGCTGATATTCTCTGTCGTGATAAATTCGCCCTCAGGCGAAAGTAAAACTGCGGCGAACATTTCCCGCTAAATAGTAACTCTACACAGTTTAGAAGACTTTCATATCGTGTATGAATGCCATGGCCCACATGTGGACGTCATCATGTTAATGACGTCATAATTATAAACAAAGATACAGCCGAACCCTTCTGCTGAACTACATGCATACACGGTTCATGAACTTATTCGAACTAAATGCTGAACTTTATAAGTTAAATTTCCTATGGAATACATTTTAAACTGATAAATATAAGTATGGCTTTCAGAATCATAGGTTCGACTTACCATGGTATAGATCAAGTAAAAACAGACATTACAGTCTGACCAACTTAGGTACGACTTACCATGGTATAGATCAAGTAACAAGAGATCCCAGAGGGATCTTGGGCCCACCTTTGTACCATCTTCATTAGTTATTTGTCAGTTCGATCTTTTCTCTTCTTTCCTCTAATCTGTTTGATCGAGTCATGTTAACAGTAAATGCACCTTGAGGTAACTTTGGATCTAAACTTTATACTGATGTGTTTGAAAGCCAACCTTCAAAGTGAGTTTGTCATTTCACATATTTACTAGTACAGTACTTAATGTGAAAGAAATAGAATCGATCATTGCAATATGAGAAAGATCTGTTGATTTAAACAAATTTTATTGCAGAAATTTGCAAATGGATTAGGCACATGTTATTCCAACTTATGAAGCCTTCTCCCAGATATATTTTATACAGTGTACATGGCAACATCAATAGATTTTACACAAATCGATTATGAAAATAACGAAGGAGAGAGAGAGAGAGAGAGAGAGAGAGAGAGAGAGAGA
>NW_018408776.1:200195-200804 GCF_002113885.1 Mizuhopecten yessoensis | reverse complement strand
GAGAAATAGCGATAACAAACTTTCACTATCAAAATCCAAGATGGCTGCCTGTCGGCCATGTTGTTAATCCGATCAGTCTCAAAAGTTGCCCTGCACAGCTCAGGACCAAAAGGAACCTACATATAAAATTTGAGAAAGATCCCTCTGGTACTTCTTGAGAAATAGCGATAACAAACTTTCACTATCAAAATCCAAGATGGCTGCCTGTCGGCCATGTTGTTTATCCGATCAGTCTCAAAAGATGCACTGCATAGCTAAGGAAGCTGATAAAGATCCATCTAGTACTTCTTGAGGAATAGCGATAAAAGAATTGTTTACGGACGGACGACGGACGGCGGACCACGGACGGACCACGGACCACGGACGCAGGGTGATTTGAATAGCCTACCATCAGATGATGGTGGGCTAAAAATAGACATTACAGTCTGACCAACATAGATACGACTTACAATGGTATAGATCAAGTAAAAACAGACAGTACACACTTACCAACATAGGTACGACTTACCATGATATAGATCAAGTAAAAACAGACATTACACACTTACCAACATAGGTACGACTTACCATGGTATAGATCAAGTAAAAACAGACATTACACACTTACCA
>NW_018408776.1:173458-194920 GCF_002113885.1 Mizuhopecten yessoensis | reverse complement strand
ACTTTTATTACAACGAAAACAAGACCAAGGTCTGCAATATCGTACAAAATGCACATCGGTTGAAATCACCAATGCCGGCAATGGAAACAATTTTAACGCTCATGCAATTTAT
Source organism: Mizuhopecten yessoensis (assembly GCF_002113885.1). Classification (NCBI taxonomy): domain Eukaryota; kingdom Metazoa; phylum Mollusca; class Bivalvia; order Pectinida; family Pectinidae; genus Mizuhopecten; species Mizuhopecten yessoensis. The sequence goes on along the minus strand of NW_018408776.1, from coordinate 194,808 downwards.
CAGAAATATCGTCCGTTACACTGCACTGATCAACAGGGGTTCGTTACAAATGTCTGAAATACACATATTCTATAGACCTACTGACACATATGTTACAGACCTACTGATATGAGTCACAGCACACAAACATTTCAGACATTTGTAACGAACCTGTGCTCCGTCGGAAGATCACTCACTTCAAACGCTATCAGTTTCAGGCGTCTCGCATCCACCATTCCTCAGTTTCTGACGACATGTCAAATAACGAGGATGTTATAGAATCTACCGACTGTTGTCAGGTTCCCATACAGTCAACAAATACATTCACGCCTGGATTCTTCACAAAATGAGCAAAGAGAAAAGTTCGAATTAACTTCCAAAAATACTGTATTTGTCCATGCGCGAAATTTGTTCCGGGGGGAAAATCGAAACAATTTCAAATCTAACTTTCAGCTGAGAGTTCTATTGATAAACTTAAATCACCCTATAGACATATCATACGCAATTGTATTGATACTAAATTGTGGAATAAAATTGAAGTGTTTGTTAATATTTCAAAGTACTACTTTGTTTGCCAATCAGCACGCGACAATACGCTGTTCAAACTATTGAACGAAATTGTGTGGACTGTCGATAAGGCGGGCATTTTTAATTTTCAATATAAATTATAAGTTAAAAGAAGTACAAAAGGCCCAGAGAAAACGTAAATATAAGTATTGAACTGTTTTTGTATGGTATTTATGATCTATTTGAATGACACAACTTTGCAAGCAAACAAATCATAATGCGCTAGCGCGCATTATGTTGTTTGCTTGCAAAGCTGTGTCATTCAAATAGATCATAAATACCATACAAAAACAGTTCATTGCTTAAGTAAATTACTTTTATCTAACATGTCGACATATTCTCAGTTTACGTCGACATAACTTATAAAAGTTGCGTAAATCGGTTCAACATACGACATTCAGATTTTGAGTGTTGGCTGACTCGACATACAATATTCGACATTACAACTTCCCGTCAAGTAAACAAAAAAAGCATCGGAAGGGGAAGGGGTAGTTGGGAGGGTAAGACATCTTTAGGGCTTTGGTTCTGGAATTTGAATGTCGCGTGGCTTCAGACGTAGTGATAAAGTTGTGGTCAGTTGTGGTCAGGAGGAGGTCAATAGTGGTCAGTACCGATGCAAGAAGTGGTCAGTAAGGATCAAGTATGGACCATAGTGGTCAGACAATAGTCAGTAGTGGACAAGTGATGACCAGCTGTGGTCAGTGTGCTGAAAATGAGATCAGCTGTAAAGTGTCGAATGTCGTATGTCGAGCGCTCCACATTCAAATTTACTCACCAGCCTACTACCTCCACTCCCTCCACACCCTCACACATACCATAACTTTAATACGTCATACTCCTCCACTCCGCCAATCCCTTCATTCCCCTCTTCTTCGATTAGGGGTGCCCGTCTTGATATACCCAGGGTCAGGCATCTTGCTCCCCAATGGAATCTGGCTTTTGTGTTAAAGTTTGCTTCTTTAAATACTGTTTCTTTCTCTCGTGTTCTGCCTTCGTGGCGTAAGCGGAGTGAAGTACTCGCACTTTCTTGTCTTCCCTCTTGTCTTTGGTGTTCCAGTGGTGATTATGTGGATATTCTTTGCTCAACGATCCTGCATTTTCAGTCGAGAGTCGGGTTCCTGGTTATTCTACTGAGCGAAGCACGATCCTGTTTTTGGTTTCCGTCGTGGGCTCTGCTGGCAATGACAGTTTGCTTTGTCCTCAACGGGCCTTGCAGTTTGATCTTGTGCATTGCAATGGTACTTTGAGATTATATAAGAGTCTGATTGTGATCTATTAATAAATTCAGATTCTGACTTTATATAAGGATGTGTATACATTCCAATTAAAAACAAAATATTCGTTTTTCCGAAATAGGGGGTGGGTGGGGGTGGGGGTGGGGGATGTGATACACATTATTTCTATTCAAACTCATATACGGTAATATTGTTGGTGAGAAACGTAAAGTGAGATTCATTGATGACTGTACCACTTTCAATGTTTCACTGAAATCTGTTTGTTTGTTTGTGTTTAACGGCCGATCGACGAATGTGGTCATTTAGGGCCATGGTGATTTATTTATTTTTTTATTTTTTTTAACAAACATGTGAATAGCGAAGATAAAATCAGATAAAATGTATCATTTTAAAAGCATTTGCATTGTATGTGTAGATAATAAAAAATAAAAAAGGGGGGTTAAAATAATAAAAGAGATAACGAATAGATGATATGGAATATGCGATATATATATAACGTCAAAAATGATAAGGTGGGTTAAAAGACATCAGAGTCTATAAAATAGACCGATGTCTTTCAAATAGTTAAATAATGCCTTCGAATCCACGGAACTGAAAAGTGTTTTCATATCCGGGACTCGGAAGTAGTTATCACGAATGTGTTTAAAATCGGAACATTCTATTAAAAAATGTTCCACTGTAAATGGAGTGTCACATGCGTGGCATGAAGGTATATCTTCTCGTTTTAAAAGGTACGAATGAGTAGGATATGTGTGCCCAGTGCGGAGCCGAGCGAGGACAACTTCCTCTCTACGATCTTTCCGACTGGGAATAGATGTTTTAAGTTTCGGTTGTATCTTAAAAAGTTTGTTGTTGGTCTCCAGAGACCAGCGTTTCTGCCATTCATTTTGAATGGCTGTACGAATAGTAGGTTTAAAATCTGTGTATGGTAGTTTGATATTTGTTTGTTCGAGATTCAATGCATTTTTTGCTTCCCTGTCAGCAAATTCGTTGCCTTTTATTCCGACATGGCTCGGAATCCATAGTAAAGTTATTTTAGACTTTTTTAATATACGAGATATTCGAAGAGCAAGGTTTTGTACGATTGTGTTTTTAGGATCTCGTAACTGTAAACTCTGTAGGACAGATAGAGAGTCTGAACAAATAATTGCCTTTTTAATGCGGTGTTCATCGATATGGTCGAGGGCCAAACCAATGGCGCATGCTTCAGCAGAAAAGATGGAGGCGCCGTCTGGTAGTCGGACTGAAGTGCAAGTATTGGCAGTACAGCAGGCTGCTGCCACTTTCTCACCTTCTTTGGAGCCATCGGTGTAAAATGGGGAATGAGAAGGGTAATTCGAAGGGTAATTCACTGAAATCAGTCAAATGTTTATTCTTTTTGATGATAGTTACATTGTACGTCCCACTCTTAAATACGAGTTCTGCCTCGCAAAGTTAGCATTTCACAACTTTGCATTCTGGCTTACTTTAACAATATGCCCGGGATTTTCATGATGTGATCGGCATCTCTATGTCAATCTCAACTGAAGATGGAAATTAGATAAATGATCAGTCTGAATATCACTTTCATTCCCAAAAATTCCAATTCTCATCGATAGCCTATCCAAAGATTTGAAGTATAATTTCATTTTTTTAAGTTTCTAAGTTTCAGGGTCTCCCAATATTAAATAGCTATTCACGAATACGTGTCCACGTGTCAATATTTCCATTGATTTGAAGACAACTGTAACGAAATGTGCTGAAATTAGGCATATATCATGTAAACTTGTGGGTATCAATAGAGAGCAGCACTTCGGTAAAAAGGGCATAAGAGATCCTATCCTATAATCTGGTAAACATCGTGCAATCATGGGCACTCTGGCTGTTGATTTGTAGATCAAATAGACCAGGCAGGGATGATCCTGAAGATGAGAAAAGGTAAAGGAATTTCTAGAGTCAGACAGTTATGACTGAAATACAACATACGTTAGCATATGTTGTGATATGAGAAAGTGACTTCTAATAGCTGCACGTATCTCATTATTTACATACAATAGGGTTATGTGCTCACGAATAGTTATCGTTGTATAGATTGTTATAATTAAAGTACTTGGGGTAGAACTTAGTAGGAGTCGAGATCGGAAGTTGCTATTCGGCAATGTGAGCCTCTGGAGAGAGAGGCCAGGGAAGGCCTTGGCCGGAGGGGTCAGGTATGGCCCGGGTAGAGAACTTGGTGTGCTTTAAACTACGTGTTTGATGCTGAAACTCTACGTAATATGTGCCTAGGGTGCGCTGTCGTGTTCCCATCTAGGTAAAGAAGGACATTGGCTTACATTTAGATCTTGCAGAGAGGGCCTACTAGAGGTATGGACCCTGACTACCGCGGCCACAATGCGTAACAGTGATAAAAAGGGTTAACACCAATTGCTCGTCCTTCCAGGGCACCGCTTTGGTTTTGTATTGAAAGACGTAGAGAAAGTGTCCGTCCTTCCAGGGAAGCAGTAAGTATAAATCCCTGCATGGCACTGGTTGGGTTTCCAGGTCAGAAGGTGCTCATCAGTCCTGAAATTGGTTTTTCTGATACAATGAGAGTTGCACGTCCATGGAAGCTGTTAGTTACCTGTTGTAGGAAGTGTTCACCCTTTCCAGGTAATTGATGATATTCGTCGGTCAGGGAATGCTAATTCCTCAAGGGCACCTCTTCAGTTGCTGGGTCAGGAAGTCCTCATCTGTAAAAGACATTTGGTTGATTTTGTGTCGCAAGAAGTATTCGCCATACCAGGTCAACTGTGCGGTTTTACATTCAGTAAGTGTTCATCCTTCCAGGTCTCATATTCAACTCTTTGTGCATTAAGTATCTTTTCAGCGCACCTCTTTGGTTTCCATGTGCTTGAATTCCTCGTGCTGCATGAAGTGCTTATATTTCAAAGGCATATACTTGGTTCTGTGGTTAAGGAATTGTTCGTCCTTCCAATGTAACTGTTTGGTTTCTTGGTGCAAAAAGTTGTACTCCTTCCATAGTCGGTTCCTAGTCTGGAACTGCTCTTCCGTCCAGGAAATTTGGTTTCATTGGGCAAGGAGTGTTGGCACTTCAAGGGAAGCTGTTGGTGTATTGTTGCAGGAATTGTTCAGCCTTCCAAGGCACTCCGTCTTCTTGCATCAAGGCTTCATATACTCCAAGGCATGTGTATACAAAATACCTACCATTTCTGCAATAATTAGCCATTTCTGTAACATAATGCATCCGGGACCTATGACATTTGACCTCAAGACCTTGGAAGTATGTCACAGTGTAGCCTGCATAATTGCCTACGATACTCTAATGTATATACGTATAAAAAAATATTCACCATTTCCGAGATAATTAGCCATTTTAGTAACCTAATTCATTTGTGACCTTTGACCTCTGATCCAACGACCTCCGTAGCTGTCAGTAGAGTAGATTGCATTAATACCTACAAAATACCTAACGTTTCTGAAATAATAAAGCATTTCAGTAACGTAATTCATCTGTAACCTTTGACCTTTGACCCAAGACCTTGGAATGGACCCTTGAACTCGGGAGATTGTCAGTAGAGTAGCTTCCATTAATCCCTACAATATTCCAATGTATATTTGTATACAAAATACCTACTGTTTCTGAGATAATTAGCCATTTCAGTAACGTAATTCATTCCTGACCTTCGACCTCCGACATCACAACCTCGGAAGCTGTCAGTACAGAAGATTGCATTCATGCCTACAATATTTCAATGTACAAGATACCTAACGTTCCGAGAAAATGAGCCATTTACAGAAGTCATGGGCCATAACTCTGGTAAATATTGAAGGAACATAAGAGGTACAATATTTTGTCTACAGACAGTCTGATTCCAGTATACCCATCATCCCCTTACTTTGGTGCAGGGGGTATAAAGAGTATTACTATATAATCAGAAAACAAGAATTTTTAATCCACTGTGACTTTATTCATCTCATCTGCCAACTATTTTCATTATTACACTCACAAAGCACCATAAACTAATCCAGACATTCAAAACCAATATCATGTCTTTTTGCATATTTTTTTTATGTATTATAACAAATGTAACAACTGTGCCTTGGAAACAGGCATGTAACTGTAGCTTAGTAACAGGCCTTGTTACTACACATGTGACCCAAAGTTAACAACAGTAGCTCAGTAGCATGCCTTGTAACTACATGTGTGAACCAGAGTTAAACTAGAAGGTGACGTTATGTCTCGTTTATGAATATCTGAGCTCATTAACTGAAGTATTGTTACCGGAAGTTGCGTGTAGCATGCATGTCCTACATTCAAGTAGCAGTTCCCGATTGAGATAAACAGGGTGCATTTTCAATTAGAATACGACGTTGTGTTAAGATCATATGTTCTATAAAGAAAAGTAATGATATTTACAAGCCATTCAAGTGCATTTGAGTCCAAAGTTACGCATAATAAAGACAGTAGGTCCGGTATATGATTCAATTTAGTACCAGTGACTACCGCTAGAGGCCGTCTGTGTGAAATCGACATTTATGAATATCTGAGCTCATTAACTAAAGTAATACCAATAGCTGGCGGCTAACGCCTTAGCTAAAAATGTAGCTTAGTAACAGGCTTTGTTACTACACATGTGACACAGAGTTAACAACTGTAGCTAAGCAACAGGCCTTGTTACTACATGTGACACAGAGTTAACAACTGTAGCTCAGTAGCATGCCTTGTTACTACATGTGTGAACGAGAGTTAAAAACTGTAGCTTAGTAACAGGCTTTGATACTACATGTGTGAACCTGAGTTAACAACTGTAGCTTAGTAACAGGCCTTGTAACTGCATGTGACCCAGAGTTAACAACTTTAGCTAAGCAACAGGCCTTGTTACTACATGTAACCCAGAGTTAACAACTGTAGCTCAGTAGCATGCCTTGTTACTACATGTGTGAACCAGAGTTAAAAACTGTAGCTTAGTAACAGGCTTTGTTACTACACATGTGACCCAGAGTTAACAACTGTAGCTAAGCAACAGGCCTTGTTACTACATGTGACCCAGAGTTAACAACTGTAGCTTAGTAACAGGCCTTGTAACTACATGTGTGAACCAGAGTTAACAACTGTAGCTCAGTAGCATGCCTTGTTACTACATGTGTGAACCAGAGTTAAAAACTGTAGCTTAGTAACAGGCTTTGTTACTACATGTGTGAACCTGAGTTAACAACTGTAGCTTAGTAACAGGCCTTGTTCTTACAGATGTGACCCAGAGTTAACAACTGTAACAGGCCTTGTTTCTACACTTGTTACCAAGAGTTGAAACTGTAACAAAGGGTGCACTGGAAACAGCTACAGGAATCGAGAGTCCACTGAGGCGAAACCTTACATTGTTCTGTTCTCAGAACCAATAACTCTTGTGAGATCATTTACATTGAACTTGTTACCGTCAGACCGATCAATTAATTAGTTCAGAATATTTAAACTAAACTTTGAAGCTGTTTAAACATTTGTGATAAACTGCATATCTTACAATGTACAAGGACATGGAATCTTCGTTACCAGTAGGCTTGACCATAGTTATTTCCCCTTTTATTTTCTATTTATTTCATTTGCCATGTTACTGTGTCTTTATGCTAGGTTGCTGTGTCCTTATGCCATGTTACTGTGTCCTAATGCTAGGTTACTGTGTCCTAATGCTAGGTTACGGTGTCCTTATGCTAGGTACCCGTGTCCTTGCGCTAGGTTACTCTGTCCTTATGCTAGGTTACTGTCCTTATGCTAGGTTACTGTGTCCTAATGCGAGGTTACTGTGTCCTTATGCTAGTTTACTGTGTCCTAATGCTATGTAACTGTGTCCTTATGCCTTGTTACTGTGTCCTTATGCCTTTGTGTCCTTATGCTAGGTTACTGTGTCATTATGCTAGTTTACTGTGTCCTTATGCTAGGTTCCTGTGTCCTAATGCTAGGTTACTGTGTCCTTTTGCTATGTTACTGTCCTAATGCTAGGTTACTCTGTCCTTATGCTAGGTTACTGTCCTTATGCTAGGTTACTGTGTCATTATACCATATTACTGTATCCTTATGCGAGGTTACTGTGTCCTAATGCTATGTAACTGTGTCCTTATGCCTTGTTACTGTGTCCTTATGCCTTTGTGTCCTTATGCTAGGTTACTGTGTCATTATGCTAGTTTACTGTGTCCTTATGCCTTGTTACTGTGCCCTAATGCCATGTTACTGTGTCCTTATGCTAGGGTACTGTGTCCTTATGCTAGGTTACTGTGTCCTTATGCCATGTTACTGTGTCCTAATGCTAGGTTACTGTGTCATTATGCTAGTTTTCTGTGTCCTTATGCTAGGTACCAGTGTCCTTGCGCTAGGTTACTGTGTCCTTATGCTAGGTTCCTGTGTCCTAATGCTAGGTTACTGTGTCCTTATGCCTTGTTTCTGTGTCCTAATGCCAGTTTACTGTGTCCTTATGCTAGGTTACTGTGTCATTACGCCTTGTTACTGTGTCCTAATGCTAGGTTACTGTGACCTTATGCTAGGTTACTGTGTCCTTATGCGAGGTTACTGCGTGTCCTTATGCTAGTTTACTGTGTCCTTATACCTTGTTACTGTGTCCTAATGCTAGGTTACTGTGACCTTATGCTAGGTTACTGTGTCCTTATGCGAGGTTACTGTCTCCTTATGCTAGGTTCCTGTGTCATTATGCTAGTTTACTGTGTCCTTATGCCTTGTTACTGTGCCCTAATGCCATGTTACTGTGTCCTTATGCTAGGGTACTGTGTCCTTATGCTAGGTTACTGTGTCATTATTCCTTGTTACTGTGTCCTAATGCTAGGTTACTGTGTCATTATGCTAGGTTACTGTCCTTATGCGAGTTTACTGTGTCCTTATGCCTTGTTACTGTGTCCTAATGCCATGTTACTGTGTCCTTATGCTAGGGTACTGTGTCCTTATGCTAGGTTACTGTGTACTTATGCTAGGTTACTGTGTCCTTATGCCATGTTTCTGTGTCCTAACGCTATGTTAATGTGTCCTTATGCTAGGTTACTGTGTACTTATGCTAGGTTACTGTGTCCTTATGCCATGTTACTGTGTCCTAATGCTAGTTTAATGTGTCATTATGCTAGTTTACTGTGTCCTTATGCCTTGTTACTGTGTCCTTATGCCTTTGTGTCCTTCTGCTAGGTTACTGTGTCATTATGCTAGTTTACTGTGTCCTTATGCTAGTTTACTGTGTCCTTATGCTAGGTTACTGTGTCCTTATGCCATGTTTCTGTGTCCTAACGCTATGTTAATGTGTCCTTATGCTAGGTTACTGTGTCCTAATGCGAGGTTACTGTGTCATTATGCGAGGTTACTGTGTTATTATACCATGTTACTATGTCCTTGTGCTAGGTAACTGTACTAATGCTAGGTTACTGTGTCATTATGCTAGTTTACTGTGTCCTTATGCCATGTTACTGTGTCCTTATGCAAGGTTACTGTGTATGCTAGTTTACTGTGTCCTTATGCTAGGTACCAGTGTCCTTGCGCTAGGTTACTGTGTCCTTATGCTAGGTTCCTGTGTCCTAATGCTAGGTTACTGTGTCCTTATGCCATGTTACTGTGTCCTAATGCTAGGTTACTGTGTCCGAATGCGAGGTTACTGTGTCATTATGCGAGGTTACTGTGTTATTATACCATGTTACTATGTCTAATGCTAGGTTACTGTGTCCTAATGCTAGGTTACTGTGTCCGAATGCGAGGTTACTGTGTCATTATGCGAGGTTACTGTGTCATTATGCTAGTTTACTGTGTCCTTATGCCATGTTACTGTGTCCTTATGCAAGGTTACTGAGTCATTATGCGAGGTAACTGTGTCTTTATGCTAGTTTACTGTGCCCTAATGCGAGGTTACTGTGTCCTTATGCGAGGTTACTGTGTCATTATGCGAGGTTACTGTGTCTTTATGCTAGTTTACTGTGTCCTTATGCCATGTTACTGTGTCCTTATGCAAGGTTACTGTGTCATTATGCGAGGTAACTGTGTCTTTATGCTAGTTTACTGTGTCCTAATGCGAGGTTACTGTGTCCTTATGCGAGTTTACTGTGTCATTATGCGAGGTTACTGTGTCATTATGCTAGTTTACTGTGTCCTTATGCTAGGTTACTGTCCTTTTACTAGTTTACTGTGACATTATGTGAGGTTACTGTGTCATTATGCTAGGTTACTGTGTCCTGATGCTAGTTTACTGTGTCATTATGCTAGTTTACTGTGTACTAATGCGAGGTTACTGTCCTTATGCTAGTTTACTGTGTCCTTATGCTAGGTTACTGTCCTTTTACTAGTTTACTGTGACATTATGTGAGGTTACTGTGTCATTATGCTAGGTTACTGTGTCCTGATGCTAGTTTACTGTGTCATTATGCTAGTTTACTGTGTCCTTATGCTAGGTTACTGTCCTTATACTAGTTTACTGTGTCCTTATGCGAGGTTACTGTGTCATTATGCGAGGTTACTGTGTCTTTATGCGAGTTTACTGTGTCCTTATGCCATGTTACTGTGTCCTTATGCGAGGTTACTGTGTCATTATGCGAGGTAACTGTGTCTTTATGCTAGTTTACTGTGTCCTAATGCAAGGTTACTGTGTCCTTATGCGAGTTAACTGTGTCATTATGCGAGGTTACTGTGTCATTATGCTAGGTTACTGTGTCCTTATGCTAGTTTACTGTGTCATTATGCTAGTTTACTGTGTACTAATGCTAGGTTACTGTCCTTATGCTAGTTTACTGTGTCCTTATGCCTTGTTACTGTGTCCTAATGCTAGGTTACTGTGTCCTTATGCTTGGTTACTGTGTCATTATGCTAGGTTACTGTCCTTATGCTAGGTTACTGTGTCCTAATGCTAGGTTACTGTGTCCTAATGCGAGGTTACTGTGTCATTATGCTAGTTTACTGTGTCCTAATGCGAGGTTAATGTGTCCTTATGCTAGTTTACTGTGTCATTATGCTAGTTTACTGTGTCCTTAAGCTAGGTTACTGTGTCATTATGCCTTGTTACTGTGTCCTAATGCTAGGTTACTGTGTCCTTATGCGAGGTTACTGTGTCCTTATGCTAGGTTACTGTGTCATTATGCGAGGTTACTGTGTCCTAATGCGAGGTTACTGAGTCCTTATGCTAGTTTACTGTCTCATTATGCTAGTTTACTGTTTCCTTATGCTAGGTTACTGCGTCATTATGCGAGGTTACTGCGTCCTTATGCTAGGTTACTTTGTCATTATGCCTTGTTACAGTGTCCTAATGCTATGTTACTGTGTCCCTGGCTACAGTGTCCTAATGCTATGTTACTGTGTCCTTGGCTACAGTGTCCTAATGCTATGTTACTGTGTCCCTGGCTACAGTGTCCTAATGCTATGTTACTGTGTCTTTGGTTACTGTGTCATTACACTCACTAGTACAGGTCACTCAAGATATCCAGCAATGTTCACAGGTGCCTTTTATTCTTAATCTGTTTACATGGACAAGATCTTTATCTTCCAGTTGGTCTTTGACTCAAGTGACCTCAATATGTATCTGATTTTTCAAACTTACAAAACCTAAAAGTAATTAGCTATCACTACTGTTCAAGTTCCTTTATTATATTTTTCCACGTAAAATATAGCAAAAATATTTAGATTAACTGCTGTATAACAAGTTTATCATCATATCCATTGTTCTGACTGGACTAATGGAGCTGTTCTGTAATGCAGTCTTTCATTGTTGTATCCTGACCATGAACAATTTTACTTCAAACACCAGGACTGGAATACCGACACTGATAAACACCAGGACTGGAATACCGACACTGATAAACACCAGGACTTGAATACCGACACTGATAAACACCAGGACTGGAATACTGACACTGACAAACACCAGGACTGGAATACCGACATTGATAAACACCAGGACTGGAATACCGATATTGAAATATATCTCGAAGCCTGCCATGTTAAAGGATGAACACAACCCCAACGTTTCTCAAACAAGTATCAGAGTTCACCTCCCCTTTCTGTAACTTCTGATTCAGACAGGGGATGCAACTCCGAATAAAGCTAAATCTGTTCAATACATGAAATAAACTGTTTGCTAGTATTTACACTTTTAACCAAGTTTAAATTAAAGTGTCAGGTGAAAAATACTTCTAGGACTGATAGCGATTATCATGACTACATTCACATCTGAACTGACAACGATTGGAACTTTCTTTGTAGCATTTGAGGAATAATTTACAGATAAGGTCATCTTTAACATAGCTGCAATATGGTCAGAAAAACATTACTACCAGGTACATTAACGACAGTTTCCTGTCATATCTTCTTCTAAAACATGAACAATTAAGAAAAATTATATTTAAAAACTAACATTCAGAGGTAAATAGTGAATGAGTACAGCTACTTACAATTACAGCAATGGTGAAAATATTGCTTGCCTTTCATACCCAGGAGACACTATATTCTAGGTAGTAACATTTTATACTATGAATGAAAATAGAAATGATGAGCAAAAACACCACTGATTCCAGTACAAAATGTAATGTTTGATTTACATTCTAAGTAATACTACTAGTTTTATACTACAGTAAGTCTTACTGCAACAGACAATTCTAGCTGGAAAATGCAAATCTTAAAGATTTTTAATTGTAGCAGCATTCTGAAATCTTAAGTTAGTCAATTTCAACAGGCTGTGACAACATATTCTTTTTTACCCAAATGAATTCCTTCTCTAATTTGCATTCTATTTTTTGATAGATTACATTAGTCATTATGATCAATTTTTTAAGACCAAAATAAAGTGAACAATGAACACACTGAAGAGATGGATTATAAACAGCTGCAGCACCATTGACTAAAACTCATACCTTAAGGTCGCAAGGAGGTATAAATCTGCTGTGACCAAGTGACAGTTGAAAATTGACCAGTTCCTTCTGTTACACTTATCTACATGTATCACAGGATACTATTGATTTACCACAAAGAAATACTTTAGTATATCACAACCCACTAAAATATGCAAAATACAGTTTTCAAGCATGAGTCATAGGCCAATCAAAATACGTCTTTGTGAGCAGTAGGCTTTGATAAGTCATTTGAATATTTTATTATTAAAAAGATGTGACATCATTATGAGTTTTTTTATCAACAATCATACGCACTTTCATCATGTACTTTAACAGACCATCAGCAATTTGTCAAATTTATTTAATGTGACAAAAAAGGCCTGACACCCTTTCACCACTTTTACATGTAAAAATTAACAGAAACAGGAACTATGATCCCTGTATGTGCAGGGGTTACGCCATCCTCGATACTCCAGGGGTTACGCCATCCTCGATACTCCAGCGGTTACGCCATCCTCGATACTCCAGAGGTTATGCCATCCTCGATACTCCAGGGGTTACGCCATCCTCGATACTCCAGGGGTTACTCCATCAAAAGAATCTCGCTGTCATGAAACGGTAAAAATTGACTGACTTTGAAGTCGGGTGTCACTCCTTTGTAATCTCCTAAGGACAGGTATCAGCCTAACGATTGGTCAGGTTTTTGCTACCTAAGACCAATCAAAAAGCTGTCCTTGTGCCTTCAATTTTGCTATTACACATTCTACAGGTACAGAGAGCGTAAGTGAGCATTACCCCTGGAGTATCGAGGTCACCTAACCCCTGTAGTCTCAAGGTCACCTAACCCCTGGAGTCTCAAGGTCACTGTGTGTGGGGAGATCAATATTTTGCCACTAATAACATAATCAATAGTTATTTCCCTGTATTACTGACAGGAGAAACTGATGACATATCTCCTATATCACATGCTACCTATTCCACTCTCTCATGTAATACACTCTTGACGATTACTCAATGGTTATTTAAGGTAAGCTCTAACATTCTAATTAGATCAAATATCTCTCTATTAACAACTGCTAAAAAACCTTTCATACACACATTTCCCTTGTAAGCAGTAATAACTGTAGACATTGCAGGATGGTTTTAAATAATCAAAGTGTTTTCTATAAAGAACAAATAGTTCATTAAATCCATCTGTATTTTTGTCTCAGGATATCAAGAATAAAACAAGGCATGACTTTGGAAATTCAGTTGGTTGTTTTTGAAGTAAATGCCAAAAAGCTATTTCAAGGAGAGCTGAAATATAGAGATGCTTTTTCATATCAATCAGAATGAGGCTGAATGTAATGTATGATTAGAGCCTGCAGAATAGTATTCTAGCTGTATGTGTATATACGAGAGAAGGTCGTTCTAGTAACATGGGATATAATTGTCTGGTGTAGGAGAAAACAACTAGAATCAAGCTGTATGTGTAAACATGACAGAAGGGCGTTCTACTAACAAGGGATGTACATTGTCTGGTGTAGGAGAAAACAAATAGAATCAAGCTGTATGTGTATACATGACAGAAGGACGTTCTAGTAACATGGGATGTACATTGTCTGGGGGAGGAAAAAACAATTGGTATCAAGCTGTAAACAAATAATCTAGTAACAAGTTACAATTGTCTAGAAGGACAGATTCTTTCACATGTGAATCAGGCAACTAGAATCAAGCTGTATGTGTAAACATGACAGAAGGGCGTTCTACTAACAAGGGATGTACATTGTCTGGTGTAGGAGAAAACAACTAGAAGCAAGCTGTATGTGTATACATGACAGAAGGTCGTTCTAGTAACATGGGATGTACATTGTCTGGTGGAGGAGAAAACAACTAGAATCAAGCTGTATGTGTAAACATGACAGAAGGGCGTTCTACTAACAAGGGATGTACATTGTCTGGTGTAGGAGAAAACAACTAGAAGCAAGCTGTATGTGTATACATGACAGAAGGTCGTTCTAGTAACATGGGGTGTACATTGTCTGGGGTAGGAGAAAACAACTAGAATCAAGCTGTATGTGTAAACATGACAGAAGGACGTTCTAGTAACATGGGATGTACATTGTCTGGGGAAGGAAAAAACAATTGGTATCAAGCTGTAAACAAATAATCTAGTAACAAGTTACAATTGTCTAGAAGGACAGATTCTTTCACATGTGAATCAGGCAACTAGAATCAAGCTGTATGTGTAAACATGACATAAGGTCGTTCTACTAACAAGGGATGTACATTGTCTGGTGTAGGAGAAAACAACTAGAAGCAAGCTGTATGTGTATACATGACAGAAGGTCGTTCTAGTAACATGGGGTGTACATTGTCTGGGGTAGGAGAAAACAACTAGAATCAAGCTGTATGTGTAAACATGACATAAGGTCGTTCTACTAACAAGGGATGTACATTGTCTGGTGTAGGAGAAAACAACTAGAATCAAGGTGTATGTGTATACATGACAGAAGGTCGTTCTAGTAACATGGGGTGTACATTGTCTGGGGTAGGAGAAAACAACTAGAATCAAGCTGTATGTTTAAACATAACAGAAGGTCGTTCTAGTAACAAGGGATGTACATTGTCTGGTGTAGGAGAAAACAAATAGAATCAAGCTGTATGTGTATACATGACAGAAGGACGTTCTAGTAACATGGGATGTACATTGTCTGGGGTAGGAGAAAACAACTAGAATCAAGCTGTATGTGTATACATGACAGAAGGTCGTTCTAGTAACATGGGATGTACATTGTCTGGGGTAGGAAAAAACAATTGGTATCAAGCTGTAAACAAATAATCTAGTAACAAGTTACAATTGTCTAGAAGGACAGATTCTTTCACATGTGAATCAGGAGAATAGGTAAATTCCAATATCATTTACTAAATAGAGTGAAACCTAATTAAGGCTCTGTGACATGTAACCAAGAAGACTTCATCCTCCACTAACAAAAGAACATGTCTATGCCAGCCAGCCTACCATATATTATGTGATGCCATCTTGCTATGAAATTCAATGTCCTTCAGTAGAATATTGAGGTGATCATTACCTTCCTTTACAAGGTAATACCGATGTAGCACACAGCCAGTTAGACGGATTGTTACACCACAAGACAAACATAGGAAATGCCGTCACATTTCATAACCAGGGGATATCACATGATAGCAGGGAGGCAGTTGGCATACATGAAATGAATCTTTTTACCAAATGTTTTAATTTACAAGACATGTTAAGTCAGGATAGTAGAAGAGTAAGAAGAAGAACAAGAGGCCCATGGGCCTTAACGGTCACCTGAGTCCTACAATATTTATTTTTGTTGTTGAAATATGTACCAATTTGAGTAAAAAATAGTATAATGTTAACTTAACTTTGTCAGGACCATGAGCTGATCATTCCTAGACCAATTTTAAGTGAGATCGGCCTATTAGAACTTAGTAGCAAAATAGCGGCCATGGCAGCCAAATTGTATTTCTGATTGACCCGAAAAATAACAACACTTTGTCAGGACCATGAGGCGATCATTCCTACCAACTTTCAGTTCAATCGGCCCAGCAGAACTTGACTTTAAGTTTGAAATGTAAAATGTTAACGGACGACGGACGACGGACGACGGACGACGACGGACGAAAACGGATAGCAATAGGTCACTTGAGCTAAAGCTCAGGTGACCTAAAAATGGAATAATAATACACCCACTCCTGGTTAATTAGAATTCTATTAATTCAACATGCCCTGACTTGACATAGGTAATAATACTTTAATTGTATCCTGGTGCTACATGAGCCAGCTCTATACAACATACCCTGACTTGACACAGGTAATAATCCTTTACCTGTATCCTGGTGCTACATGAGCCAGCTCTATACAACATGCCCTGACTTGACACAGGTAATAATCCTTTAATTGTATCCTGGTGCTACATGAGCCAGCTCTATACAACATACCCTGACTTGACACAGGTAATAATCCTTTACCTGTATCCTGGTGCTACATGAGCCAGCTCTATACAACATGCCCTGACTTGACACAGGTAATAATCCTTTAATTGTATCCTGGTGCTACATGAGCCAGCTCTATACAACATGCCCTGACTTGACACAGGTAATTATCCTTTACCTGTATCCTGGTGCTACATGAGCCAGCTCTATACTTCACCCATGTTTTACATAGGCTGGATCTATCTTACATCTCTTTTTAACAAGGGAGAGTTCAACATATTGATTTGAGAACAAATGACATACCTCACATGTGGAAAGATACGGCTTAATTAATGTAACTGAAACTGAAATAGTACCCAGTCAATGTTAGTGAGGTTTCTGACCATAACTCTGTGCCTGTAGACACTCTAATACATCTACCTCATAATTCTATACTTATATCACTTTGTCACAATTACACTCAAATAGTCATTCTTATATATACCAATCACCAATTTGTCCTGTGATAATACTCCAATGTCCTACATTATTATGGTCCACTTTTTAAAAAGGATGTCAACATTCCTATCTACATCACAGACATATACCTGTGATAATGTGTAACTAGTGACATGGGTTTACACCTTTTGACATGTGATATAGTGACACATGTGATATAGTGACACAGGTGATATAGTGACACATGTGATATAGTGACACAGGTGTTATAGTGACACAGGTGATATAGTAACACAGGTGTTATAGTGACACAGGTGATATAGTGACACAGGTGATATAGTGACACAGGAGTGTCACTGTGACACTGACAATGGTGACACATGTCTACACCTACTAACCGGTAATATAGTGACACAGGTGATATTGTGACACAAGTGTGACACTTTGACACCTTCTGACCGGTGATATAGTGACACAGGTGTGACACATGTTTACACCTTTTGACCGGTGATATTGTGATACAGGTATGTCACTATTACAAAGATGATAGTGACATTGTGTATACATCTGCACATGGTGTCAGTGATCTAACACACATAAACAAATAAAACAGTATGGCTCCCTAATCAGTCAACATATATAACACAACATGACAACTAATCACATAACATGACAAAAGTCACATGGTATGAAAAAGTCACAGAATACGACAAATAGTCACATGATACAATAAATAGTCAGTTGATATGAAAAATTGCACATGATATGGCAATTTATCACATGATATAAGATATATTCACATAATTTGGCAATTTGTCACTAAATGTTGACACTTAAAAGTGTAACTTATTGACCGTGAGTTCATTTTGTTAAAGTCTATAACACAGGAGAGGTTTTAAATGAATTCAGATGAAAACCTCCGTTCCTGCTTGTTAGTGACAAAACCTCGCGTTCCTGCTTGTTAGTGACATCACGGACTTGACTTGATCACGTGACCTGTTTAGTCACAGCAGTTGACATCAAATTCATGTGCAATGAATAACTAGTAATATGACCAGTGATCTCATTATAAGCTGAAGCATGAGTTTCATAAAACACGTATATGTATAAACACAAATGACATCCTGACATAACCTGGAATAAATGGTGACAATATAATCTGTCATATAATTTAATATATGTACAATCTGTGCAAAAACAGTAGGAGTGCAAGCTAAAACTGTTTATCACATTCCACCCTTGTATCATACACAATGTCAAATGTTTGCTTTGCAAACCATTCCTGCGGACACATTCATTGTGTCTGTATGCTAATGTACTGTGCGACACCTATACACTAATGTACTGTGCGACACCTATACACTAATGTACTGCCAGCATTTGTTGACACATATACGCTAATGTACTTCCCGTGTTTGGCGACAACTGTACACTTATGTACTGCCTGTGTTTGTTGACACCTGTACGCTGATAGACAACACTGGCATCGTTGACAGTTCCTTGTATGTTGTAAGTATGTAGCAATGACATGTTGACACCAGATAGATTTAAACCTTAAATGGTGATATAATTGTTGTCTTAATATCACATCATGTCATCATTTCTACTGTTGACTCAATATTGTCTCTTCAATTGAGACATTATGTCATCATATTGTTAACTGACACAATGACACTGCTGTCTTTCTGTTGACATATTCTGTCATCATTATCCGTTATTGACACAAGCTGTTGACACATTATGTTACAGCTTATCAGCTGTTGACATCTGGTGTCATTGTGTTTTGGTAGAGCCAGTGACACATGTTGTGTGCAGGCTGAGGAGAAATTCCTTGGATGTGTATCCCTTGTCCACGGCCTCCCCTCAATGTGGGTCATTCTGTCGACGTTTTTGTTTCTCCAGGAGACGTTCTAATGGTGACTGACCAGCCGAGGATCCTGATGACCAGATAGACTGTGAAAAGAAACAATGAACTGAATATTCAAATCTTCTTTATAAGTTATAAAAGGTCACAAGGTCATGATAATCAGCCTATATGTACCTGAGGTGATTTTACGAATGGATATCAGGACCCAAGAGGCAATCAAGTTAGCAGACATTATATCTATGCATCCTCAAGCCCAATGTGATGTTATGTGAAGATCAACTTGAAACTAATTAATATGAGAAAAGTTTATCAATTCAATTTATTTATTACCAAATGCATATTGCATATAGGCGTACAGAAATATACATATAGATAAATACTTTAAAAATATCTTGTACAATGGCGGAGAACATATGCAATAGATTCAATCCCATACATAATATTTACAAATTAGGAAATTGGCATAAGTTTGGGAAAACTTTAAGGTTTTCCTAAGGTAACTTGGCGGACTCTTATGAAGCATAATTTAGTTGCATAATTTAGTCGTTTAGGAAATAGTACAAATGAGCCAGCGGCTGGGAAAAGGGACCTTATGTTTCTAATAAAACGAAGTAGTAAATGAAATATTCAATATTTTATATGAAAATACCAATATTTTTATTTTTGCATCATGTTAAAATATGGATAATTATGAGTACTTTAATATGAATGTAAGCAATTGTTTTTACCATAATAGCCTCACTGCAGATTATTGCATTAAAGTAATCCATTTCTTTACCTTCAATTAGCTCACTTTAAATTAGGGGTAGAGCAGACTCGGGGAACGCAGTTTGTATGGAAAGCTTTTTATTTTAGTAATACAAAAACTTGGCAGTCATGCTACTCATAACCTTCTCTTCAAAATGACATATAATGCATTATCATAGACTAACAACTGTTTATTCAACAGAAGAAAATGTAAAATTAAGAAATGAATTCTAAAACGGTGTCATCAAAGTTCACCGTAAATATGACGTCACTTCATGACGTCATAACTCCATTTGACAGTTTTGGGGACATCAACTTCACTTTGATGTTATGTCGTTATTTTTCAACCGATTTGTATAATTTTTGCACCAATACTTTCTTTGGAATTTCTATTTTAAGGAAGATTTCCACGTCTTATATGTGCATTGTGAGTCGTAAGGACCCTTTTCTCAGCCGCTGGCTCAACTAAAGTCTTAATCTAACCAAATTTCTAGGAAATAACAAAACTTCAAAGTCAAACATACAACCTCAACATGAAGGTAGAACGAGTACTATATAGTATATAATGAAATAAGATTATAACTCATTGTGAAATAAAGACATAGATCTCAATCGCATTATACAGTAACAAAACGTTAATAGCAAGAATTTGATACAGCTTATATTTCATAATATACGACTTCTCTTACAATTGCCTGAATCAAGTACTTACTTAAATTTCTAATAAGTTTAAAAATTTTGCTAGACAGTAGCTCTATTAATTTAAACACAGAAGGACGAATAAGATAGTATGGCTTGATATACGATACTCTTAATTCTAAAAACACAGGACACATAAGAATGAAATGAAACTCATCCTCGACATCTCCAAGATCACATAAAGTACACAATCTCTGGTTTCGAGGCACTGCATTATATCTATCTGTCTCTATATTAAGGTTATGTGCTTGCAATCTATATTTCGCAAGAATACATTTATTTTTTCTAAATAGCGGTTTTGTAAAATACCATTGTAGATCAAAACGGTCAACAATGTTCAACAAACATTTTGAAGATGTCTCAAATATGTTTCTCATTTCCTGAATAAAAGTATCCTTTATGCGTTGTATATATAATAATAAAAAAGATTTCTCATTTGGTACACATTGTGCCAACCACACATCTCCAAAACCCAACGTACTACACAAATCACGTCTCAGATGATAAACCCAATTTGCTTTACAATTTGGTTTCCTGTTATAAAGCTCTAAAAGTTCATCGTAACAGGCCCCTTAAAATACAGATATTAGTCTTTAATATTTGCAGCCAGTACTTTACAATAGCAATCCTACGCTGTATATGCAAAGGGTAACGACCAAGTTCAAAATACACCATGGCATTATTTACTGTTTTCCTGACACTCAATACGGTTTTCAAAAATAATAAATGTATATTTTCAATCTGCGGTGCAGGACTATAACCCTATACTTCACACCTGTAATTCACAATACATGATATATAAGTACCAAATAAAGATAACTTGGTCTTTTCAATCAACAAAAATCTTTTCGCTTTCCGATTAAGAAGAAAATAAGCTTTCCTTCCTTGTACAGCAATTTTATTCAATGCAATGGTAAATTTACCATTATAATTAAAAACCAAACCTAAATAGCAAAATTGATCTACCACTTCTATAGCTTTACCATCAAAAATCCACTGCTCGTTTGGATACAATCGTTTACTTT
>NW_018408776.1:148873-170933 GCF_002113885.1 Mizuhopecten yessoensis | reverse complement strand
GGGGGGGGCACATCTTCCATCCATTTATAAATATTCAATTCCCTTTGCCCAAAGATTCTCTAGAACAAGTTTGGTTAGTTGGTAAAATTCCCTCAACGGTACAGAAGGAGAAGGATCTTTAATGTTTCCTCTATTTCCCCTAATGGGCCCCACTCATCTGTCCCAAAGAAGTGGGCCCACACACCTCAGTTCAAACAAAATTGATTCTTTTGTCGCTATAAGCATGCTTCAGACTGCATTTGGTTTAAATCCCTTCACTAATGACAGCTCAGCAGCCTCATTGAACAACGAAGTAAAATAAGAGAGTTGGGAGAGTGCCAAGTATACAAGATAAGATGATTCTAATCATTGTCACAAGATATTGCACAGAAAGCTATCTGCCAATCAGAACTCAGTAGCTCATTAAATATATGCAGAATTCCCTGAACATTCAACACAAATGAGAGACTTGTTTTATTAAAATCTGAACAGTCCATCAAAAGATATCACACAGCAAGCAATCAACCTATCAGAATGCAGCAGAAAGACGAAATAAATAAAATATAATAAACAACAGTGTTCTGAGTAGAAACATTAAAAAAAAGACGGGGGTTCCAACAATGGATTTCACATTGACTTATTATCGCTCTAACCAATCGAGCTATCTGGACAATGAAAGTGTCCTCGCTCAACATATATATTTATACCTAAGTTAAAAAGAAGTAACTGTATCTATGAAACACAGCAGTGTAGTGGGACAGGGATCCTTAAGTAAAACCACAGTGCAGTGGGACAGGGATCCTTAAGGTAAAACCGAAGTGAAGTGGGACAGGGAATCCTTATGGTAAAACCACAGTGTAGTGGGACAGGGAACCTTACGGTAAAACCACAGTGAAGTGGGACAGGGCTCCTTACGGTAAAACCACAGTGAAGTGGAACAGGGATCCTTACGGTAAAACCACAGTGCGGTGGGACAGGGATCCTTAAGGTAAAACCACAGTGGAGTGGGACAGGGATCCTTACAGTAAAACCACAGTGAAGTGGGACAGGGATCCTTACAGTATAACTAAGGTAAAACCGAAGTGAAGTGGGACAGTGATCCTTACGGTAAAACCACAGTGAAGTGGGACGATCCTTAAGGTAAAACCACAGTGTAGTGGGACAGGGATCCTTCAGGTAAAACCACAGTGAAGTGGGACAGGGATCCCTACGGTAAAACCACAGTGAAGTGGGACAGGGCTCCTTACGGTAAAACCACAGTGAAGTGGGACGATCCTTAAGGTAAAACCACAGTGTAGTGGGACAGGGAACCTTACGGTAAAACCACAGTGAAGTGGAACAGGGATCCTTACGGTAAAACCACAGTGAAGTGGGACAGGGATCCTTAAGGTAAAACCACAGTGTAGTGGGACAGGGATCCTTCAGGTAAAACCACAGTGAAGTGGGACAGGGATCCCTACGGTAAAACCACAGTGAAGTGGGACAGGGCTCCTTACGGTAAAACCACAGTGAAGTGGAACAGGGATCCTTACGGTAAAACCACAGCGAAGTGGGACAGGGATCCTTACGGTAAACCCACAGTGAAGTGGGACAGGGATCCTTAAAGTAAAACCACAGTGAAGTGGGACAGGGCTCCTTACGGTAAAACCACAGTGAAGTGGGACAGGGCTCCTTACGGTAAAACCACAGTGAAGTGGAACAGGGATCCTTACGGTAAAACCACAGTGCGGTGGGACAGGGATCCTTAAGGTAAAACCACAGTGTAGTGGGACAGGGAACCTTACGGTAAAACCACAGTGAAGTGGAACAGGGATCCTTACGGTAAAACCACAGCGAAGTGGGACAGGGATCCTTACGGTAAAAGCACAGTGAAGTGGGACAGGGATCCTTAGAGTAAAACCACAGTGAAGTGGGACAGGGCTCCTTACGGTAAAACCACAGTGAAGTGGGACAGGGATCCCTACGGTAAAACCACAGTGAAGTGGGACAGGGCTCCTTACGGTAAAACCACAGTGAAGTGGGACGATCCTTAAGGTAAAACCACAGTGTAGTGGGACAGGGATCCTTCAGGTAAAACCACAGTGAAGTGGGACAGGGCTCCTTACGGTAAAACCACAGTGAAGTGGGACAGGGATCCCTACGGTAAAACCACAGTGAAGTGGGACAGGGATCCTTAAAGTAAAACCACAGTGAAGTGGGACAGGGATCCTTACGGTAAAACCACAGTGCAGTGGGACAGGGATCCTTAAGGTAAAACCGAAGTGAAGTGGGACAGGGATCCTTACGGTAAAACCACAGTGAAGTGGGACAGGGATCCTTACGGTAAAACCACAGTGAAGTGGGACAGGGATCCTTACGGTAAAACCACAGTGAAGTGGGACAGGGATCCTTAAGGTAAAACCACAGTGAAGTGGGACAGGGATCCTTACGGTAAAACCACAGTGAAGTGGGACAGGGATCCTTAAGGTAAAACCACAGTGAAGTGGGACAGGGATCCTTACGGTAAAACCACAGTGAAGTGGGACAGGGATCCTTAAGGTAAAACCACAGTGAAGTGGGACAGGGATCCTTAAGGTAAAACCACAGTGAAGTGGGACAGGGATCCTTAAGGTAAAACCACAGTGAAGTGGGACAGGGATCCTTACGGTAAAACCACAGTGAAGTGGGACAGGGATCCTTACGGTAAAACCACAGTGAAGTGGGACAGGGATCCTTAAGGTAAAACCACAGTGAAGTGGGACAGGGATCCTTACGGTAAAACCACAGTGAAGTGGGACAGGGATCCTTAAGGTAAAACCACAGTGAAGTGGGACAGGGATCCTTACGGTAAAACCACAGTGAAGTGGGACAGGGATCCTTAAGGTAAAACCACAGTGAAGTGGGACAGGGATCCTTACGGTAAAACCACAGTGAAGTGGGACAGGGATCCTTAAGGTAAAACCACAGTGAAGTGGGACAGGGATCCTTAAGGTAAAACCACAGTGAAGTGGGACAGGGATCCTTAAGGTAAAACCACAGTGAAGTGGGACAGGGATCCTTAAGGTAAAACCACAGTGAAGTGGGACAGGGATCCTTAAGGTAAAACCACAGTGAAGTGGGACAGGGATCCTTACGGTAAAACCACAGTGAAGTGGGACAGGGATCCTTAAGGTAAAACCACAGTGAAGTGGGACAGGGATCCTTAAGGTAAAACCACAGTGAAGTGGGACAGGGATCCTTAAGGTAAAACCACAGTGAAGTGGGACAGGGATCCTTAAGGTAAAACCACAGTGAAGTGGGACAGGGATCCTTAAGGTAAAACCACAGTGAAGTGGGACAGGGATCCTTAAGGTAAAACCACAGTGAAGTGGGACAGGGATCCTTACGGTAAAACCACAGTGAAGTGGGACAGGGATCCTTAAGGTAAAACCACAGTGAAGTGGGACAGGGATCCTTAAGGTAAAACCACAGTGAAGTGGGACAGGGATCCTTAAGGTAAAACCACAGTGAAGTGGGACAGGGATCCTTAAGGTAAAACCACAGTGAAGTGGGACAGGGATCCTTAAGGTAAAACCACAGTGAAGTGGGACAGGGATCCTTAAGGTAAAACCACAGTGAAGTGGGACAGGGATCCTTACGGTAAAACCACAGTGAAGTGGGACAGGGATCCTTAAGGTAAAACCACAGTGAAGTGGGACAGGGATCCTTAAGGTAAAACCACAGTGAAGTGGGACAGGGATCCTTAAGGTAAAACCACAGTGAAGTGGGACAGGGATCCTTAAGGTAAAACCACAGTGAAGTGGGACAGGGATCCTTAAGGTAAAACCACAGTGAAGTGGGACAGGGATCCTTAAGGTAAAACCACAGTGAAGTGGGACAGGGATCCTTACGGTAAAACCACAGTGAAGTGGGACAGGGATCCTTAAGGTAAAACCACAGTGAAGTGGGACAGGGATCCTTAAGGTAAAACCACAGTGAAGTGGGACAGGGATCCTTAAGGTAAAACCACAGTGAAGTGGGACAGGGATCCTTAAGGTAAAACCACAGTGAAGTGGGACAGGGATCCTTAAGGTAAAACCACAGTGAAGTGGGACAGGGATCCTTACGGTAAAACCACAGTGAAGTGGGACAGGGATCCTTAAGGTAAAACCACAGTGAAGTGGGACAGGGATCCTTAAGGTAAAACCACAGTGAAGTGGGACAGGGATCCTTACGGTAAAACCACAGTGAAGTGGGACAGGGATCCTTAAGGTAAAACCACAGTGAAGTGGGACAGGGATCCTTAAGGTAAAACCACAGTGAAGTGGGACAGGGATCCTTACGGTAAAACCACAGTGAAGTGGGACAGGGATCCTTAAGGTAAAACCACAGTGAAGTGGGACAGGGATCCTTAAGGTAAAACCACAGTGAAGTGGGACAGGGATCCTTACGGTAAAACCACAGTGAAGTGGGACAGGGATCCTTAAGGTAAAACCACAGTGAAGTGGGACAGGGATCCTTAAGGTAAAACCACAGTGAAGTGGGACAGGGATCCTTAAGGTAAAACCACAGTGAAGTGGGACAGGGATCCTTAAGGTAAAACCACAGTGAAGTGGGACAGGGATCCTTAAGGTAAAACCACAGTGAAGTGGGACAGGGATCCTTAAGGTAAAACCACAGTGAAGTGGGACAGGGATCCTTACGGTAAAACCACAGTGAAGTGGGACAGGGATCCTTAAGGTAAAACCACAGTGAAGTGGGACAGGGATCCTTAAGGTAAAACCACAGTGAAGTGGGACAGGGATCCTTAAGGTAAAACCACAGTGAAGTGGGACAGGGATCCTTAAGGTAAAACCACAGTGAAGTGGGACAGGGATCCTTAAGGTAAAACCACAGTGAAGTGGGACAGGGATCCTTAAGGTAAAACCACAGTGAAGTGGGACAGGGATCCTTAAGGTGAAACCACAGTGAAGTGGGACAGGGATCCTTACGGTAAAACCACAGTGTAGTGGGACAGGTTCCTTAAGGTAAAACCACAGGGAAGTGGGACAGGGATCCTTAAGGTAAAACCACAGTGAAGTGGGACAGGGATAATTAAGTTGAATGTACATGTATTGAGTACATACTTTTGTTGAAACTATGATTTATTGGTGATATAATATTATTGTACACTTCAAAAGTTTTCTGCTCAAGGTTGCATTGAATCATGGCGTGTGATCCCCAATTAAAAATCAGAGGTTGCTCTACATTCTGTCAATCAATACCATACATACAGGTTGTAATGTAACAGGCCTTGACATCATCTATCCTGAATGGACTGACACATCCTGGTTTATTCAACATTAGGTCTACTTGTGTTTGTGATCTTTAGATCAAATCAGATAAATAAAATTTTACCTTTACTGAAGAAGTAGGTAGTTAAACGTCATTCGTTCACAACCACTATAGGTTTCCTCACTCCAAACTTATAACAAGAGGCCCATGGGCCTTAACGGTCACCTGATATATTTATACAGAGAGTTGATTTTGTTTTTAAGATGAACAAAAATATTATTCAAAGTGACAAAAAACAATAAAACCACCTTATACAATATCTAGCATACAGATTTAAGACTGAAAAGTATTTGAAACTAGCACCTCTGATTCTAAACAAGGAAAATGAAGAAATTTTAGCACACTGACTCCTTTGGGCCCCAACCTTGGGGGTAGGGCTGGCTCAAAATTTTCAAAGTATCAAACTGTCAACTCAGGGTTATAATTCCAATCAAGTTATTAACATGTAATATTCAAAGTATCATTTGCCATTATAAACCATAATAAATTTTGCCCCCCTCTCCCCCCCCTCTTTCCCCAGGGGGTAAACGTGAGACCCTAGGGTCACAAACCTTAAGACCCTTCCATCTATGAAGAGTATTTGTTTAATAGTAAAGTTAACCCCCTCGCCAGGGGGAAACATGAGACCCCAGGGTCATAAAATTCACAATTTTAGTAGAGCACCTTAAGACCCTTCCATCTTTGAAGAATGTTTGATTCTACCATATCTGGGTCTTGAGAAGAAGATTTTTGAAATTTCAGTAAATTCGACCCTTTTTGGCCCCACCCATGAGCTCTGGGGGGTCAGTCAGGGCTCATATGTGCATACCATCAAACTGCTACCTAATACTGATAATGCTAACCCAAATTGAATTACTTCCAATGGAAATTAAACAAATGTTAGTCAAAAATGTGATTTCCCTATATAAACTATAGTAAAGTTTACCCCCTCCCCAGGG
Source organism: Mizuhopecten yessoensis (assembly GCF_002113885.1). Lineage (NCBI taxonomy): Eukaryota > Metazoa > Mollusca > Bivalvia > Pectinida > Pectinidae > Mizuhopecten > Mizuhopecten yessoensis. Next base: position 164,724 of record NW_018408776.1, on the reverse strand, counting down.
GGAAACGTGAGACCCAAGGGTCAGGAAATTCACAATTTTGGTAAAGCACCTTAAGACCCTTCCATCTATGAAGAGTATTTGATTCTACCATATCTGGGTCTTGAGAAGATTTTTGAAATTTTAGTCAATTTGACCCTTTTTGGCCCCGACCCTCAGGCCCCTGGGGGCTAGGGACCAAATCAGCCACTATTTTTGTTGACCTTTGGCCATGGAAGGCGGCCGACAAAAGGCGATCGCAATAGGTCACTTGAGACTTTGTCTCAGGTGACCTAAAAACCTACTAGGAGTTGGTATTCTTTTTTGGTTACCCACCAGTGGAACAGTGACTTTTGGGGAACCTCCCTATATTTTTTCTACCATTAAACTCATAGGACCCCACTGTATCCTATTTAAGTATTTAAGACTGAAAGTCATTCAAAAGAACCTGTTAAAAGATTTTAAAACATTTGACCCCTTTGACCTTAAAAGTCAAACAAGGTCATTATGTTGAACAAACTTTATAGCCCTTTATCTCACCATGCAACTTGCCAAATATCATCACCACCCTAGACCTTTTGTTTAATGAGATTAGGTCATTTAAAGGTTGATACATATTTTAACAAATGTGGCCTTGAAAGTGGGTTAAGGCCATTCAAATGACGACTAAGCATACTGCCCAAATATCATCATTCTGGGCATTTTGGTTATTCAGAAGAAGTCGTTTAAAGATTTTAAAAATATTTGACCCCTGTGACCTTGAATATAGGTCAAGGTTATTAATGTAACAAACTTGGTAGTCCTTCATCCTAACATGCTTATGGTTGAATATCTTCATTCTTCGCCCTATGGCTATTCAGGAGCAGTTGTGTAAAGATTTTTAACATATTTGATCCCTGCGACCTTGATAAAGAGTCAAGGTCATGCATTTGAAGAAAACTTGGTAGCCCTTCATCCCAGCATGCTACTTGCCAAATATCATCACCCTGGCCATTTTGGTTATTCAGAAGAAGTTGTTTAAAGATTTTAACACATTTGACCCCTGTGACCTTGAATATGTGTGAATGTCATTTATTTGAACAAACTTGGTAGCCCTTCATCCCAGCATGCTACTGACCAAATATCACCATCCCGATTGTTTAGTTTATTCAGAAGTTGTTTAAAGGTTTTTTTAAGACAATTGACCTCTGTGACCTTGAATATGAGTGAAGGTCATTCATTTGAACAACTTGGTAGCCCTTCATCCCAGCATGCTACTGGCCAAATATCATCACCCTAGGCCTTTTCGTTATTAAGAAGAAGTTGTTTTAAGTAATATATTGACGCCGGACGCCGGATGCCGCACCACGGCATCGGCTCACTTGGCCCTTTGAGTTCCTTTTCAAGGATGTTCCAAACCAAACAACATGTAGGTTATGATCTTGTTTACCAATATTTGATGAAAATAGACATTTGAACATTAGCTTTAATTCTTCTATTGAGCCCCAGCCCTCTACCCCCCAAGGGGCAACATCTTCATTTCAAAGCATTGAGTTTACTTTGCTTTAGGATACTTCAGACCAAATTAGGTAAAACTCATTTTATTTTTATAAAGATGGGTCTTTAAAACTATCATCTCTATTTTCAATAGTTCGCCCTGCTCCTCTACCCACAGAAACCAAAATATTTACGGATACAAAACTGAGTTACAACCATGATCCAGACCAAATTCAGTCAAATTTCATACAGCTGTTACAGAATAGTAGCCATTTAGAGGAAAAACTAATGAAAAAACCCAGGAATATTGCCTTGCCTTGGCATAAGTTCATATCCATTTAAGAAAGCTATTAATGAAACTACTGAAATTTTACCTGGAAGGTACTTGGAAAGAATGGCCCTGGGCCCCCCTGTTCTTGTGCAGGCTGCACTTCAGGATGTGGCATGGGTTGTCCCCCTTTTTCCCTCCTGCTGTGGTCCTCAGTTGGTCCGAACCTGAGTCCCATCTCAAAGCCGTGACTTCCAGGCTTGTTCTCCATGTATGTGTCCACAGGTGGGTCAGGAGAATTCCTCATACTGTTGGACTCTGAGGAAAATGGCGATGAGGCCAAACCTAGGGGATCATAAGATTGAATATAAACAACATGGACTACATAGGTGTGAACCTATACTGGAATATATAAAGGTGTGCTTCCATAAATAGATATGGCACAGATGAGGACCTATCATTAGACATATACACTAAATACTATCATAACGATTATTTCTTGAAGTGCCTTCCTAAAACAACTAACCAATATTTTCGCAGTCTTTAGAAAAGCTACTGTTTAAACTCTACCAGCTATAATATCAACGATCAGCTGTTATCGACTTTGCTTAAATGTGAGGTCACAATTCTGACCCTATCTATAGAGTTAACTGTAGTCATTTTTCACATAGCTTCTCATTACATTTGAATAGAAGGCAATTAATAGCAAAACAGTGTCGTTTTGCATGTTATAATAATACAACTGCCTGGGTTAAAGGGTTGGATAAACACGATCATATGCTGCAATACTTCCTTTACCACAATTTTCATAACAATGATAAATGTTTGACATTGTTTTACAAATGTCGAGTCATACCATGTGGACTATTTTGTTTGAGGTGATAAGCTTACTGTTATACAAACACCACTTAGCTACGTTTACAGCTCTAAACAAAATATAACACTTCAAATAGTGTGGTACTGCTTATTTTGAGTATTTAAATAGCAAGCCATACATAAATATGCAAGCATTCATTCCACTGTGGTTACGGTACAAGGATGAATGTTGGTAAAGGAGAAGCACACAATTAAATGCTGCCAATCTTTAAATCACTGTATTAAACTTTAACTATTATTGATTTAAAATGAAGTCTTAAGGCTTCTGTGACCTACTTTTGGTGTCGGTTGTTGACAGTGGTACAGACCACGGCGAACTGCTGAACAGTGTGTAGGTACCCAGCTGTTGAGGTGCGGGGCTTGGCATGGTCACCTGACAGGGTGGCCGGGGCTCTATCTCGGGAGTCAACAGGGGGCTGTAACAACAATCAAACCAACAGTCAATCATCATTAATTATATCTCAAATTTATAAATATTCCTTAAAATTTATACAAACAAAACAAAATTAATGGTATTCACAAATCTGTACACTATCTAAAGATACAACTCATATTTACTAAAACTGCAAGCCACATTTCAAGTATTTGTATAACCCCTGCTCCAACATGGAAAATCAGAAAAAAGACATACCCAGTAAATAGTTACAGATTAATCTCAATACTACGACTACCTAAGGTACTAAACATGTCTACTAAACCCCATAAGTATCAGTTACGAAGATAAGTAGCAATACTTTGGACAAAATGTATCAATGGCAATCAGAATTGAGCATTAACAGATTATTTAAAAGTGAACTAACTTATCAGGTATGAATTACTTACCTTCTACTCGGCGGGGAGGAGGAATCTGGCTTCGGCGTTCCCTATAGACAGATAGATAAGTACTTTTCATCACAATTTCCCTTAAGGAATGAGTTGCTTAAATACCAATCACTCTCGGCCAGCAATATATTGTAATTTGTCCTGTACCTAAGATCCCTCCAAGCCAACAACCACATTAATATTTTAACACAATTATTAGAACTTAAAACAGGTGAATTGAGAACAAGTGATTTCAGAGTCATCAAGCATGCCTGAGAAGTACAGGACACTGTGGTTTCCAGATTTTTGTTAGATTTGCCATCTTATGGGTTTTATTCACAAGTGATTTACACATAAGACCAGGTCTATCGTCCTGAGTGTCATGGAGCCAAAATTAGCTGTGTTTTATAATCATGGTCTCTCGTCCTGAGTGTCATGGAGCCAAAGTTAGCTGTGTTTTATAATCATGGTCTCTCGTACCGAGTGTCATGGAGCCAAAGTGAGCTGTGTTTTATAATCATGGTCTATTGTCCCGAGTGTCATGGAGCCAAAGTTAGCTGTGTTTTATAATCATGGTCTCTCGTCCCCAGTGTCATGGAGCCAAAGTTAGCTGTGTTTTATAATCATGGTCTCTCGTCCCGAGTGTCATGGAGCCAAAGTTAGCTGTGTTTTATAATCATGGTCTCTCGTCCCGAGTGTCATGGAGCCAAAGTTAGCTGTGTTTTATAATCATGGTCTCTCGTCCCCAGTGTCATGGAGCCAAAGTTAGCTGTGTTTTATAATCATGGTCTCTCGTCCCGAGTGTCATGGAGCCAAAGTTAGCTGTGTTTTATAATCATGGTCTCTCGTCCCGAGTGTCATGGAGTCAAAGTTAGCTGTGTTTTATAATCATGGTCTCTCGTCCCGAGTGTCATGGAGTCAAAGTTAGCTGTGTTTTATAATCATGGTCTCTCGTCCCGAGTGTCATGGAGTCAAAGTTAGCTGTGTTTTATAATCATGGTCTCTCGTCCCGAGTGTCATGGAGTCAAAGTTAGCTGTGTTTTATAATCATGGTCTCTCGTCCCGAGTGTCATGGAGTCAAAGTTAGCTGTGTTTTATAATCATGGTCTCTCGTCCCGAGTGTCATGGAGTCAAAGTTAGCTGTGTTTTATAATCATGGTCTCTCGTCCCGAGTGTCATGGAGTCAAAGTTAGCTGTGTTTTATAATCATGGTCTCTCGTCCCGAGTGTCATGGAGTCAAAGTTAGCTGTGTTTTATAATCATGGTCTCTCGTCTCGAGTGTCATGGAGCCAAAGTTAGCTGTGTTTTATAATCACTCTATTGTGAGTAGTAAGACAACACACAACAGATAATTAGCTTTATCCACTGACCTCTGCATGACCTTGGAAGGAAGCATGTCTGTTGGGTACCATCAACGTGTCCTGCATACCCCTGGGTGGCTAAACATAAACAAACTCATCATAAATCATCTTCACACATAACCAAGGCATTGCAAACACAATAGAAGGTTTTATATGTAACAGTATCTTGTTACGCCTCACTATAGCAACAACATGAACATTGTTTGCTGTATTTTCATACTTCACCACTACATGAACCGAACAAAAATCTGTTCAGAAACACAAACTCATTTGAGTATTATCATACTTATGATTTTGATCAAAATCCAAGCAGGATTAAATTCTCTAGAGCGATAAAGTTTTTCTATAGATAGTAATGATGACCTTGAACTTAACCTTGGCACCCTGAAACAGAAACTTGTTCAAGGTATTTTCTTGCATAAAGCAATATATGAAGTTGGATTAAAATCCATGTAGAAATGAAGTCGCTAGATTAATGAAAACAATTCCAGAAATAACTAGAACACTGACAGGTCAGTAAGGGCCCCGTCTTGTGGCAATATATCCCCCATAATCATCAAGAAGCAATCTGCCCATATAGCTCAGCTTGACGTTTGACATTTGGACTTCAAAAAGAATCACAAGGAAGCAAAATATACATTTTACATGTACTATGATGTGAGTCTTGTTTCCTTCCACCTCCATATTTGCTGGGCTAACAGAAATGTAAATACCGGTGCAATACTCATTTGTTAGCTTTGATTTGTTTTATTTCACCTTATATACCACCTCCATCAAGAGCCAGGGTCAAAGTCAGAGATCCACTTTGCCTTTGACCTTTGGACACAAATAACCTTGACCATTAACCCAGTGACCCTGATCTTTAGTCAGTTGACATATTCTTTAATTCCGACCAACTTTGCTTCTTAATATCATAACAAAATAATGTTTATCAGTGAAAAATACAAAACTTGACCTTGACCCTTTGGACCCCGTAACCTGGACCTAAGGTCAGTTGACTCTGTGTCAAGTTCTGAACAACATTGCTTCATAATGTCATAACAAAATGTTCATCAGGGAAAGGTACAAAATTTAACCTTCACCTTTGACCTAGTGACCTTGACCTTTGGTTAATTGACTCCTTGTTTAATTCTGAGCAACATTGCTTCATAATGTCATAGCGAAATGTTCACCAGTAAAAAGCTACAAAATTTTACCTTGACCCCTGAAATGATGACCTTGACCTCAATGTGTATTTTTGTGAACTGAACATCTTGACCAAGTTTCATGTACATCGGTCAATATATACCAAAGTTATCAGCCAGGAACAAAATTTGTGGACGGACAGACAGACAGACAGACAGAGTGATTACTATAGGGCACCCGTATCTCTGATACGGGGCTCTAATAACGATTACCTTGACCATGGACTGCTGACCAATTTATCATACAAAGCAACATAAAGACTTTAAAATCTGTCTTCCCATTGCTTTTACTACACCAAGTTCCCTTTGCCAAGTGATGCTTCAGATTAAATTTCCAGCATTAAATCCCCCCCCCCCATCCTTACTGTAATCCTGGGGTAAACAACTAAACATATGACAAAACAAGAGCACAGCATGCGTAAGCATGATAAGCCCATCAGACCCTCGGAAGGGTTTTAATATATTGGAAGCAGGTAGTGACATATGATATACATGTGTTTACTGACACTGTTTTGTTGGTGACTGTGACCTTGCCAATCATTTACTGTGTTTATGGCGCAAGCTATTTTGTGTTTAAAAAATACACTTTCGTGGTCAATGTTGCTATTACTAAAACAAGAGGTCCATTAGACCTGTATCGCTCACCTGGTTTTATATTTAAGTCATTACAACTGAATGCATTAGTACATCTTAATATGAAATTTCCTCAAAACCAGATTTATGTTCTAACCATACTGGGACCACAATATCTGACTTTCAACTAATCAGAGACCTCCATTGAGTTGCCACGTTAACAGATTTTGAAATAAGTAATATGTCATATTACAGGGTATAATTAGACAATACTTTAATTTTCATTCAACTATCAGCTTTTATAAACCTAGAAACCAATTTTTAACAATTTATGAAATTTACACCATAGAATATGATAATCTAGCTGTACCATTTCTTAGGACCGCAGGGGTGAAATCAATCTCATTCAATTAAAAAATGTTTGTTCTTCCTCAATAATGTTTTTGACCAAATTTTGTATAATCCACTCAGGCAATTAGGGGATATTAGCGTCTTAAAGCAAATTATTAGATAATTTTCCTCTTTGCGACCCAGTCTTCCTAGTCTGAGGGGTCGAACCAGTCTCATTTATTTATGAAATGATTGCCTCCCCCCATTGAAGTTTCAGAGCAAATTTGGTTGAAATCTTCTCTGGCATTTAGGAGGAGATGCATTTTAAAGCAAATTTAGAAAAAGTTCACCTTCAGCACCTCGCCTCCTGGCCTCAGGGGTCGAACCAACCTAATTTCCCCAACCTTACTTATTTAAGAAATGATTGCCCTCCCCTAGTGATGCTTCAGACTAAATTTTGTTGAAATCCTCTTTGGCGTTTAGGAGGTGATAGTTTTAAAGAAAAAGTTGACGACAAACAACAGACGGACGACGATGGAAGGACGGACGACGACAGACACTGCACCACGGCATAAGCTCACCTTGGTCCTTCGGAACTGGTAAGCTAACTAGAAACTGGGCTTTGAGGTAGGAGTCTTGGTATGAAAGGTTGGAACGAGACAACAAAACCTGTTATATATGTTAAACATGCTTGATTTTTGAATTACCATACTAAATTTGAATGGAATAAAACAAATAATGGCAAAGTTCATTTTCGACTGAATGCCCTTATTTGGCAATGAAAAAGGGGCATAACTATGCCGAATAGCATTTAAATGTCACGATTAAAGAACTCATTCAAAGCATTCAGGTAATGAACCAACCAAGTAGTTTAATAAAAATCATAGATAAAAAAAAATAAAAAAGTATTTGCATTTACTACACAATGCCCTTATTTGGCAATGAATAGAGGGACATAACCCAGCAATGAAAAAGGGACAAAACTCTGCTTAATAGCATCTAAATATCACCATTTAAGAACTCATCCAATGCATTCAGGTAATGAAACATCCAACCAAGTTTGAAAAAAAATGAAGAACACTTGTTTGAGTTATTGCATAAACAAGCAAATCTAACTGCAAAAACAATGAGCAGCGTTGCTATATATGTCAAGTATGATATGCCAAAACGCGGAAAGTTGTAACTCAACAGAAGAACCCGTAATATATGTTGAACATTATTGCTTCTAGCATTATCGTACAATATTTGAAAGGAATTGATTAAAAAAAAAATCTTGCATTTACTACACAATGCCCTTATTTGGCAATATAAGGGGCATAACTCCACCAAACATGCACATAAATTCCTGAAATGCGAGCTATATTGGTATGCAATATGTGTACCAAGTTTCATCAAGATATGTTCATGAATGAAGACAGGAGAGTGATGACAAGGAAAAGTTAATGGACGGACGAACAACGCAGCCCATACCATAATACAACCCGCCGATGACAAACATATGGGTACTTTGCATTCATTGTCAACTGTAGAGAAAACTTACCTGTACTGCAAGTAGTGACAGGGCCCCAAGAATGTCAGCAGCGTTTGGAGGGAGATCCTCTTTCTTCAGATTTTGTCTGATCAGGTCCAGTCCCTCCATGTTGCCGAAGTTCTGGTTTGCAAGGTTGAACCGACTGATGCCTGCCAAGAAGTTGATAGGGTTAAACATGGGCCCCTGGTATGAAGGGTTGACACCTTGCTGTTGTTGGGGCTGTTGGTGAGGGTGGGGCTGTTGGGGGCGAGATGGGTGGGGTTGCCCTGGGGAATGAGCTGAACTCTGAGTGTGAGATGGATGTGTTTGAAGGGGTTGTCCTCTCTGTTGTTGATTCTGTTGGGGAGGAGGCCCTCTGAGTTGTTGATTCTGGTGCAGAGGTTGGCCTCTAAGCTGCTGACTCTGGAGTGGACGAGGTCCTCTTTGTTGCTGATTGTGTTGTGGAGGCAGTCCTCTCTGTAGCTGAGTGTGCTGTGGAGGCTGTCCTCTCAGTTGTGCCTGTTGTAAAGATGGTCCTCTAAGCTGCTGATTCTGCTGAGATGGTGGACCATGCTGAGGCTGATTCTGCTGAGGTGGTGGCCCATGTTGCTGTAGATGTGTGGCTATTGGACCTGGGATTAATGATCGATTTGATTGTCCCTTGTATGAGTGCCCCCCTGGCATGTTGTCCATCCCACCAACTACTGCCCCTATCTCTGGTTCCCTTGATCCAGGAATATGGTCAACACCAGGACCTGAAGTCTGGTTCATGTGGCTACCCTGGAGTGGCCCCCCTACTCCAGGAATATGGTCAGTACCAGAACCAGAGGACTGGTTGATATGGTTACTTTGGGGTGGCCTCTGCATGTTGCTCTGCTGCCCATAGTACATGTTCATATTTGGTGGGGGATAATTTCTAGAGAAATGGTTTCCCACCTGACTCCCTTGCTGAGAGGGAGGCCTCATGTTGTTTCCTTGTTTGCCTATCATAGGAGCTCCTGATGGGGGATTCACAAAGGACATATTTGGGTCAAGAACTCCAGCAGGATGTGATCGGGCATGCCTCTGGTGTTGTGAGGATCGCAATTCCGCATTATCATTTGACCCTTCATGACCTTGACCTTGGACTTGACCTTGAACAGGGGATATGTCTTGTTGAAGCCCTTGTAAAGCATTGTGCTGGCCAGGTCCTGACGTCCTATATAGAATATTGGGGTCAAAATTCCCTCCTCGCATTGAGCCTCCATCCTGGTTGGCCATATGTTGGGTGTATCCAATCATATCAAATTCACTGGATGGGGAGGAGGCAGAATGACCCTGTTGCTGTGGCTGCTGCAGGTGCTGATGATGTTCCTGTTGTTTCTGTTGCTGAGTGACAGGCTTCCGAGGGGGAGACCTATAAACATTGAACAAAAATGTCATATTTTTTAAGTAGAGTAAGAGGTGAAATACAGCCTACTTCTATGTGTATGTTACCAATTATCAGAAAACATAACTACTGACCTGAAGTCTGACTGAAGGATCATGACAGGTTTGGGAGACTGTGCAGGGTGAGCTAGAGGTGAAGTCATCCTGGGTGGCTGGTGAGGGGATGCCACCTGTCTTTGTTGTCCTGGTGACAAAGCTTGACTGTTCAGTGGCTGTGGAGAAAACTGTGGGCCTGCCTGTTGCTTTGGATATCCAGCTGTCTGTTGTGAGGTCAACAGTTGTGGTGGGGCATCCTTGGCAGATTGTTGAGAGGTCAGCTGCCAAGCAATCTTTGTTTGTTTGCTTGTTTGGTCCTGGGAGGATATCTGATGTTGATGTACAGGTTGCCATGACGATTGATCCTCCTCCTCCATACCCTCTTCCTCCTCTGGATGAGTCTGCATCTGTTGCTGAGCAAGTTGTAGCTGCTGTTGTTTCTGTAGGCGAGGTGGGGTCTGTGTTGGGGGTCTTCCGGTCCCTACTGTGCCTCCAGTTGAGGGACGGCCTCCACTCGGTTTCATGAACAAAGGTTCACTGGTAGGAACCCCCAGTATGTACTTAGGAGGGCACAGCTTACCACCTCTCTCCACTCCTTCTACAGCCTTCACCTACAAATATACAAAGAAATCTTTCAACTCCTTATATTTTTAATATACATTAGTTTAATTTTATTTGGAATTGCATTTTTCCTGTAAATTCAGCTTGTATGTTTATCTTTTACCCTGCATAACTCTTTTTCTAATAGTAATAAATAAATAATATACAACATTAAATAAAATGCCCTATCTAGCTTACCTAAGCCACTCTAAAGCATGTTACAGTACAAAGATATACAATTTATACAATCAATACAATTAGCATATACATTTAATCAATACAATTTTGAGGAATTCGCAGGAGTTGCCCTATCAGGCACTAACTATAGCTACTAGTCATATGCCACCTGGCTAATATCTCCCTATGTGTGTAAGCCTGCGTGTGTGCTGGAGATGTATTGTGTTCTGTTTGTAGTGGGACCGTGCTTCCAACAGTATCATTTATAGTGCCACCTCACTTGAATGCTACAGAACAGTTACCACGACATCCACCCCAGACAGTTTTATACTCCACCTGGGTTGTTGGAGTTGTGTGGGCAGGAGAAAAATACTTTGTTCCATGCGTACGACAACTTCGGGGATCGAACCCCGGCCGCATGCTTGGAAGGACGGAGAGTTAAGCACTCAGCCCATCCGCCCATAAGATTTTAGTGTCTACAGACTTTTATTCTGATAATTTTTCCTTTATATATTTCACTTTTTTTAAGGGTGTTTATGATAAGTTTACCTAGAAACCTCACCTTGTGTGAAGGTTAACGTTGCTGTATTTTCGTAATTGCTTTCTCTCTACTGTAAAACCTACCTTGTCTGAAGGTTGCTGTATTTTAGTGATTGCCTCCTCTCTCCTGTAAAACCTTCCTTGTCTAAAGGTCTCTATATCTTAGTGATTGCCTTCTCTCTCCTGTAAAACCTACCTTGTCTGAAGGTCGCTGTATTTTAGTAATTGCTTTCTCGCCACTGTAAAACCTATCTTGTCTGAAGGATGCTGTATTTAAGTGATTGTCTTCTCTCTCCTGATAAACCTACCTTTTCTGTAGGTCGCTGTATTTTAGTAATTGCTTTCTCTGCACTGTGAAACCTTTCTTGTCTGAAGGTTGCTGTATTTAAGTGATTGCCTTCTCTCTCCTGTAAAAGCTACCTTGTCTGAAGGTTGCTGTATTTTGGTGATTGTCTTCTCTCTCCTGTGAAATCTACCATGTCTAAAGGTTGCTGTATTTTAGTGATTGCCTTCTCTCTCCTGTAAAACCTACCTTGTGGGAAGGTGTCAATATTTTAGTGATTGCCTGACTCCCCTGTAAACCTTCCTTGTCTGAAGGTTGCTGTATTTTAGTGATTGCCTTCTCTCTCCTGTAAAACCTACCTTGTCAGAAGGTCTCTATATTTTAGTGATTGCCTTACTCCTCTGTAAAACCTACCTTGTCTGAAGGTTGCTGTATTTTAGTGATTGCCTCCTCTCTCCTGTAAAACCTTCCTTGTCTAAAGGTCTCTATATCTTAGTGATTGCCTTCTCTCTCCTGTAAAACCTACCTTGTCTGAAGGTTGTTGTATTATAGTGATTGCCTTCTCTCCACTGCCCTGGTCTTTATTGGTCTGACTCTGCTTCTGAATAATGGCCTGTGGACAAAATCAGTTATATTCACGAACTGGAAATTATTGAAAACATTTTACCTTCTGATTTTGTTGTTTTTATATAGGACTACTAAGTTGCTATTCATTTAAATCCTGCTTCTAGTTCATGCAACACAACTGTTAAAGTCTGACCCTTAAGTCTAACATACATAGTTTACATGGAGTTCTACCTGTGTAGTTAACATGGAGTTCTACCTGTATAGTTAACACGGAGTTCTACCTGTCTTGATAACATGGAGTTATACCTGTCTTGTTAACATTGAGTTCAACCTGTATAGTTAACATGGAGTTCTACCTGTATAATGGAGTTATACCTGTATAGTTAAAATGGAGTTTTACCTGTGTAGTTAACATATAGTTTTACCTGTGTAGTTAACATGGAGTTCTACCTGTCCTGTTCACATGGAGTTCTACCTGTCTTGTTAACATATAATTCTACCTGTCCTGTTAACAAGGAGTTCTACCTGTCCTGTTAACAAGGAGTTTTACCTGTCTTGTTATATGGAGTTGCACCTGTATAGTTAACATGGAGTTATACCTGTCTTGTTAACATAGAGTTCAACCTGTCTTGTTAACAAGGAATTCAACCTGTCCTGTTAACAAGGAGTTTTACCTGTCCTGTTAACATGGAGTTCTACCTGTCCTGTTAACAAGGAGTTCTACCTGTCCTGTAAGCATGGATTTCTACCTGTCCTGTTAATAAGGAGCTCTATCTGTCCTGTTGACAGGGAGTTATACCTGTCTTGTTAACATGGAGTTTTACCTGTCCTGTTGACATGGAGTTCTACCTGTCGTGCTAACAAGGAGTTCTACCTGTCCTGCTAACAAGGAGTTCTACCTGTCTTGTTAACATGGAGTTCTACCTGTCCTGTTAACATGGAGTTCTACCTGTCCTGTTAACATGGAGTTCTACCTGTATAGTTAACATGGAGTTTTATCTGTGTAGTTAACATGGAGTTCTACCTGTCTTGTTAACATGGAGTTCTACCTGTGTAGTTAACATGGAGTTCTACCTGTCCTGTTAACATGGAGTTCTACCTGTCCTGTTAACATGGACTTCTATCTGTCTTGATAACATGGAGTTCTACCTGTCCTGTTAACATGGAGTTCTACCTGTCCTGTTAACATTGAGTTCTACCTGTCCTGTTAACAATGAGTTCTACCTGTCCTGTTAACATGGAGTTCTTCCTGTCCTGTTAAAAAAGAGTTCTACCTGTCCTGTTAGCATGGAGTTCTACCTGTCCTGTGAACAAGGAGCTCTACCTGTCCAGTAAGCATGGAGGTCTACCTGTCCTGTTAGCATGGAGTTCTACCTGTCCTGTTAACAAGGATTTCTACCTGTCCTGTTAACATATAGTTCTATCTGTCCTGTTAACAAGGAGCTCTACCTGGCCTGTTTACATGGAGTTCTCCCTGTCTTGTTAACATATAGTTCTACCTGACCTGTTAACATATAGTTCCACCTGTCTTGTTAACATATAGTTCCACCTGTCTTGTTAACATATAGTTCCACCTGTCCTGTTAACAAGGAGCTCCACCTGTCCTGTTTACATGGGGTTCTACCTGTCTTGTTAACATATAGTTCTACCTGTCCTGTTAACATATAGTTCCACCTGTCTTGTTAACATATAGTTCCACCTGTTACTGAACATATAGTTCTACTTTTATAGATAACATTTCTACCTATAGTTGTCTGGTGTTTACACATTTTGACCCTGAAGTTAACTAATGAAAACTTACCTGTATAGCAACATTTTGCCGTACTGGCTTTCTCTCTGGACTAGATTGAAAAGGTTGGGATTCCGAAGCTATGAATAAAGAGGATCTTATCAGGATGCAAATTCATATGAATAATAATAGGCAGAGTCAAAGTAGCACAATCAAAAATTGACATGTCAAAACATTTCAGTATTTTGTGTATATATATTCAACAAGAAATATACAGTAAAATCATCATTTTTTATGGGACATTAAATTTTGTTTATTTTGTGGATAACAAAAACATGTACCTACAAAATCAAATCCCCACGAAAACATAAATTTGGTACAAGGTTATGATTGGGCCTCGCCCTCTGCCCCTTGGGGGTCCCACACCCTGTTTGCTTAAAATTGATTCCCCTTTGCCAACAAGGGGTTCACACTCTTGGTTTTTTTTTAAATTGAGAATGCTTTGGCCAAGGATGCTGTAGAAAAAATCCCTTTATCGGTACGGAAGGGGAAGGCTTTTTAAGATTTACCTCTGTTTCCCCTATTGGGCCCCTCTGTCCCTAGGGGGGCCACACACTCTGTTAACACCTAATTAAGAATCTTTGTCCTCGGACGCTCCAGACCAAATTTGGTCAAAATTCACTCAGTCATTAAGGACTAGTCAGTCCAGTGGGGTTTTTAAAGGGAAAAGTCGATGACAACATGCCAAAAATGATTTATATATCAACTGATGTCACAAACCTGTTTATACTGATTATTAGATACTCATGTTAGACAGAGATCTGTCACCAATTATAGAAAGTGGCCAAGGCTCACAATATCCCCTGCCTTGACATATAGAATTTTGAATTTTATTTTGGAAATAGTGACCTTGACCTTGGACCATACTCAAACTTGTCACAGGTATCGTCAGGACAAACATGTGTGAACTTTCATGAAAGTGTTTTGAGAAATCCTGACTCTGAATTGAATACAATGAGTTTTATGGACAGACATACATCATAATGATCGGTAATTTCGACTTTCGGACAAAGATATCAAACAATTGAATTTTGTTGCTAGGTAAAACCCTTTAATGCTTAGGTCCTTGGTGCATGCTATGACAGATAGACAGACGAGACAAAAACATTACACACCCAGATTCTCGTAGCAGGGAGGGAGTATAATAAGAAGAAACAACAACTAAAGGAATAAAAGGTTATCGGGGAGTACTTCCTTGACTGTTTACTGAATGTGTCACCTGGTCACCGGTCAGCGTTTATTGTATACATGTACTTTTTCTTTGGGCAAAATCAAATACAACAAATTTAATCTTTGGTTAGATTTAACTTGATGTTTGCAATTTGTACACAATATTAAGATACTCAAAAAGAAGTTGCCAGCAAGATGCCAGAAGTCAAACTAACAACTAATAGCTCACTGTATTAAAACGCTGCCAAAAGCATCACAGTGAGCCAGTACAGGTAACAGAAAATATCAAATTCTCACCTGCGGTTCCGGTCTTAACAAGCACTGAGGGTGACATCACCTTAACTGGCGCTGATGTTGTGCCAATAACCTTGATTGGGGTCAATGAGGCAGTGACCTTGACTGGAGCTGAAGGGGCAGTGAACTGTACTTTGCCTATTTTATTGGCTTGAATATTCATGAGGTTTAAGCTGAAAAATAAATTTTGAACTTAATCTATATTTACAAGCCTTTTTCAAATATTTTTTATGGTAATAAATTTCATTAACACTGCACAATTAGGAAGAAACAAATCAAATTAAACAAGGTTACCGCGGGCGGTATATAATATGCCCGCAACACATTGAATGAGCAGTTGTTTGTATGATTGAAATATATGAAGTATTTGTGAGTAATTGATATTAAAAGAGAAATCATTCAACATAACTGGTAGATCAATGAGTGCAATACAACATCATGGAACGCAAGCATCGCATTAATAAAACCAAGGGGAATGACTCCAATAATTACGGTCGGATAATGGCGGTTATCGAACTTGACCGAGCTTTCATGGTAATTAACCTTGTTGTCAAGTTTGAAGTTAATCCGTTAATAATTACTCGAGATATCGAGCGGACACTGTTTCAGCAA